>NC_056601.1:33754338-33894338 GCF_018340385.1 Cyprinus carpio | reverse complement strand
TAAAAATAGATAATAGAAACAAGTAGGAATCAGGAGCCAGTAAATGGAGGAAACTGCTCTGAGCCGAAGAGAGAAACTCTTTTCTTATTATTAAGAGAGAAGTTTCTTTTCTTATTATTAAGAGCTTTCTTAAGAGTGTGTGTGTGTGTGTGTGTGTGTGTGTGTGTGTGTGTGTGTGTGTGTGTGTGTGTGTGTGTGTGTGTGTGTGTGTGTGTGTGTGTCCCACACATCTTGAGTTTTGACATGTGCCAGAAAGTCTTTCTTTTTAAAAAGAAATTAGTTGACAGTGTGTGTGTAGATTTTGTGATTCAGAATTTCCGCCCATCAGAAAGTACTGTTAATTATTTTGATTATGCATATGCCGTTATGATGTCGGGTGAAGTCATTTCACCTTTAGCTGTGCTTTTCTGTTGCCATGGTGACTCGGTGAGGATGGTTGTGTTAAATGAGGGAAATGCTGCAATCATGATAATGGTTGTTGTAATTGCAATCCACCGTACGGGAATGGAATAAAATAATTAGTTGTTTTTACACAAATTACTAGTTAAGCAACATTATTATTCTTGTAATTATATTGGAGAGAAGATCCAAGTCATTTGTTTTAGAGACATTTATATAATTAGCCTCTAAAACTAAAACAAGAGTCACATATATGTGCTGAGTAACTTATATTTATTTCTTAAATAAAACAATAAAATGTAATTTATATTTAATATAATGTACAAAAAATACAAATATCTATTAATATTTAATAAATATGTATTAATATTTAATCTAATGTTTAATTGTTAATAACATTTATTTAGAAATATATACTTCAATTCAGCAAGTATTAATTAAATCAATTAAAAAGTGACAATAAAGACATTTATGAGGTTACAAAAGATTTCTATTTCAAATAAATGCTGCTGTTTAGAACTTTTTATTCATCAAATCAGCATATTAGAACGATTTCTGAAGACTGGAGTAATGATGCTGAAAATTCAGCTTTGATCACAGGAATAAATTACATGTTGCAATTTATTCAAATAGCAAATGGTTATTTTAAATTCTAGTAATATTTCCCAATATTACTGTTTTACTGTATTTTTAATCAAAAGTTGAGTGAAAAAGCCTTAGTGTCACTTTTGACCTAAAATCTATTAGCAGTGCTTTACAGAGACGCATCAGACAGCTTTCTCGTTATGATCTCAGACAGCTGTCAGTCTCGTCGTCCTTCTCAGAAGACACTGAAAGGTCACTGTTCAAACGTTTTCTGTTCTTGTCCTTGCAGAAGCTGGCAGCTGAGTGTCAGAGCGCGGGATACAGCGGCACTCTGATCCCGTATAAGTGTGATCTGTGCAACGAGGAAGAGATTCTGTCCATGTTTTCAGCCATCAAGACGCTGCATCAGGGAGTGGACGTGTGCATCAACAACGCCGGTCTGGCTCACAACGAACCGCTGCTCAGCGGAAGGACAGACGGCTGGAGGAATATGATCGATGTGAGTTAGAAACACACACATCATTACTCTTGCTGACTGATTTGTGTGACTTGAGGAGACTTGCAGTGCAGTGTTGTTCGATATCCTAATGCTGCTGTCTACTTTTCCAAGCAGTCTTAAAATGCTGCCTACGTTTTAAAACAGCCATGGAAAGGTCACAGTTTTATCCATCGTTTTTGCATTTATAATTTGCGCTCACCTCTTCAACTCTCTTTTTTAAGCGCTTCATCAAGTGCGGTTAAATGAACTGCTGTAGGCACTCAAACAACACTTCATTGATTTGTTTACTGCAGTTTCTTTTTTCTCTCAATCAAAACTTTTTTTAATTGTTCGTTGGGTTGATTGAGAGAAAGCTGTTGCTTGTGCAGTGTGATTTTGATATGCTAAGGTCATGGGTTTGATTCCTTGGGAATGCATGAACTGATAAAGTGTAAACCTTCAATGCAATGTAAGTCACTTTGACTGGCAAATGCATGAATGTAAATTGCATCACAGTGCATTCTGAGTGAGTTTGATTCATACATTGACATCTGGATCTTCTACTTTCCTTTCTTATTAACCCATTTCTCCCTTAATTTCCACATTATCGTTTGTCTTTTTTCCTATACTATACACTGTATTTTTTTATTCATTATATTATTTTCATATCAATACTAAAAGAGTAATTGGTTTGTTTAAGGGAAAGTGCTTTGTACAGGCCCTTCTGGGTGTTTTACTCTCTTGTAATATTTGCGTGAGCTTGATGTTTGTAGGTGGACGATACTGACGGAGCGCTCACTTATATAACACACGATCACTGCACCAAAACAAGGCTTTTAATCTTTGCAGGATGGGGACAGCTTCAACAGAAAACTGTCCAATCATATACGTTTCAGTACTATTTATTTACTTTATGATCTTTACTAATATTTTTAATTAGCTTTTATGGTTATATTTTCATTTTCATTTTAGTTACATTTGTAGTTATTTTGTTATGTGCTTTTGTTTTTTATTATTATTTTATTTATAAAAATAATATTTTTATTTATTTAGATATTTTATTTAGAATTTTCAAAGTATTTTTTATTAAGTGTAATTTTATTTTTTCAGTTTTCAGTACTTCAACTTAAACATATTTCAGTTAGATGCCAAGGCAATATTTCTGTATTTTCAAGTAGTATAACTTGAATCACTAAAATAATTTTATTATATTTTTGTATATATTTACACACACAGTTATTTTATTGTTAATAATTATATAAATTTTATTTATTTTTTTATTACTTTTCTCTTATTTTTGAGATTTTACATCTCGCAAGTCTGTTTTTTGTTTCTGCCACAGCAAAAAACTTTAGTCTCACAATTCTGACTTTTTTCCTTTATTTTTAGTAAACGTCAACAACACTGGTCAAAATAGGTTTCATTTTCTTTATGCAAAATATCAATTCTCCTTTACTTTTTTTACTGTTTTTACTCTGCATTGCTTTTACTTGCCTTGTATTCAAGGCATACATTTCATCAGTTCATGCTTTCCTTGGGAACTGAACCCATGACCATGGTGTTACTAGCACAGCTTCAGGAAAGATTTTTAAGATATTTAAAATATGATCTAGACATGATCTGGATCTTTATCATCCATTCATACACCATCTGTCTTCCTGTGCAGGTCAACATACTCGCTCTGGCCATCTGCACGCGTGAGGCCTACCAGTCCATGAAGGAGAGGCACGTGGATGACGGACACATCATCAACATCAACAGGTGCTGCGCTTTACTGTCTGTTTGAGTTTTTTACCAGCAGAAATGTGCTGCTGTACACACTCATCCGAGGCTGTTGTTGATGATCTCTCGGCAGTATGGGGGGTCACAGGATGGTGCCCAGTGCTGACGAACACTTCTACTGCGCCACGAAATACGCTGTGACCGCTATGACAGAGGGACTGAGACAGGAGCTACAGGAGGCCAAAACACACATCCGAGCCACGGTGAGCCTGTGCACACACACACACACACACACACACACATACACACGCTTATTATAGATAACTAAAAGTAAAACCATAAAAACTCATGTTTTTAGTTTTAAATAAAATAAACCTTAACTAAAATAAAATATAAAAAACGTATTTTATTTCAGCTAGTTGCCAAGGTAACATTACTGATTTTTAATTTTATGTACTAAAATTGAAATAAAAATAATGAAAAGTATGTAGAAATATTAAAAAACTAATACAAATTACAAAGACTCACAATACAATGACTAAAGCTTTAAATAATAACTAAAATAAAGACAGAAAATCTAAAAATTAATAACTAATTCAACATATGAATAAAAACTAGAATAGCATCTTAAGGATAAAATAACTAAAATAGTTTCCAAACTCCAAAGAGTTACTGAAAAGCTAATAATTTAGTAAAACACGAAAAGGAAAAACGACAAAACAATTAATAATTTAAAAATTAGTGCTGTCAAACGATTAATCGTTTTTTATTAATTAATAAAGGTTTTGTTTACATAATATATGTGTGTGTACTGTGTATATTTATTATGTTTATATAAATACACACACATGCATGTATATATAAGAAAAATATGTTATGGTTATACATTAAATATATTTATATATAATATAAATGTATATACTGTACATGTGAATATTTTCAAAATATATACTGTATGTGTGTATTTATATATAAATATGTAAACAAAAACCTTTATTTTGGATGTGATTAATCGTGATTAATCGTTTTAGATTTGTATTTAATATTTAAAATTTGTTTATTGTTTTTATGTTGTCATTTTACATAATCAGAGAACTGTGAATATGCAAATGTGTTGTTAAATTATTGAAGTAATAAATGAATGAATGAATGGTTTCAGGTGACAAAAAAACGTTTGTAAACCCCTAAGAATAAAGTAAAACAATAATAATAATAATAATAATAATAAATAAATAAAGATGTAAATAATTAAAAGACTAATTGCTGTTCCAGGTATACAGCATTGTCATATTTATTAACCTATCAGTTTTCCTTTTCTCCTAGAGTATATCACCTGGAATAGTGGAAACTGAATTTGCCTTCCGGCATCACAACAGCGATCCGGAGAGAGCAGCGGCTGTTTATGAAAGTATAAAGGTAAACAGATTGTGTGTGTGTGACGTGTCTCTTCATACAAGTCCTGCTGTTGAACTGTATCATGGCTGTTTGTCTTCTACAGTGTTTGAAAGCAGAAGACATCGCCAGCGCCATCACATATGTCCTGAGCGCACCTGCTCATGTTCAGGTGAGTCCACAACAAACACATACACTTCCAGCAAATCAGCATATTAGAATGATTTCTGAAGATCACGTGACTCTGAAGACTGGAGTAATGATGCTGAAAATTCAGCTTTGATCACAGGAATAAATTACATTTTACTATATATTCAAATAGAAAAAAGTTATTTCAAATAGTAATAATAATATCTGATTGAATTGCATTTGATCAATGATTTGTCTGGGTGTTTTCTGGAACAGAAACTGTCAATTTCTTTTTTATTTTATAACATTATCAAGTTCAAATTCATTTATTGACTACAAAGTCGAAAGTTTTTCCAACTTTCTCTTCAAAGACTAAAAAAATGTAAGCATCAATCATGTCAAACAAATATAATGTTGTACCAAATTACCATGTGTAGTTTTAAAACCAGATCTTAATTTCAGGAGCTAATTGTTTTCAGAAAAACAAAACTCCTTTAGATTTAAAGGAAGAGTTCACCCACAAATGAACATTTTTTTACTTGCTGCAGTGAATGGGTGCCGTCAGAATGAGAGTCCAAACAGCTGATATAAACATCACAATAATCCACAAGTAATCCACAGCACTCCAGTCCAGCATTAACAAGTCCATCATTTAACAAGCTGCGTTTTAAAAAAGTGTTCTACATTTAACATGATTTTACGGAATTTTCCAGTGATAAGAAGCTTAGGTGTGAATAAACTGTGAGACAAAAGTTGCATGCTTGTAAGAAAAACGTCCTGTTGTCTCTCACATCAAAACTGTTGGGGCTTGATCTGTGCAGATTTATCTCCTGATTCAGACCAGAAGACTTTTTCACTGGAGGAAGCTTTTTTTTATGGATAGAGGACTCATATTTTAGCCAGAAATTTAAGTTAAAAATGTCTTGGTGGATTTATTTATTTGTTTATTTTTTACATGCAGCTTTTAACTTTTACAAGTTTTTTTAACTTACAAATTGTTAACTGCTGGACTGGAGTGCTGTGGATAATTGTGATGTTTTTATCAGCTGTTTGGACTCTCATTCTGACGGCACCCATTCACTGCAGAGGAACCACTGATGAGCAAGTGATGCAATGCTACATTTCTCCAAATCTGATGAAGAAAGAAACTCATCTACATCTTGAATGGCCTCAGTGGGGAGAATACATATTCATTTTTGGCTAAACTTTAAGTTTTCAAGTAGTCGTAGGTGATCTGTTATGATGTAAGTAGACTAATATCCTGTCTGATCATTGACTAGGATCCTTGAGCTGATCTTCAGACAGCGGGGAGACAGACAAATCAAATCACAGCACTATCACACTCATCACCTGCTGATCGATCTGAATTAAATTTGTCTGATTGAATGAACGCATTGCTCTCTCTCTCTCTCTCTCTCTCTCTCTCTCTCTCTCTCTCTCTCTCTGTAGATCGGTGACGTGCAGATGCGGCCGGTGGAGCAAGAATCTTAGGAACGGATCTGGAACGGGAAGACACCTGCTGGGCAAAAACATGTATAACACTTTGTTTTAAAGAACTGATTGAAGGGAATTGGTTTGGGTTTGCAGATCGGATCAAATCGGAGAAGGCGGCGCTGTGTGGCTTGATCTGACGCGACGCTCGGACGCTCGACAGCGAGATCACCTTCGTTTAATGAGGGGAAACTTTCAGGCTTTTCTAAAAACACACAACGCCAGAAACCGGAACAAAAGAAGAAGATTTAATGTGTGTTACTGTCTGATACGGTCATGTGAGACCGGTTACACCGAGACCAGTACGCCGTGAATTGCACATCATTTTTTTTTAGGTCATATTACATGTCTGTTTTAAGAGTGTGACGATAAGAAACAGTCGCTCGGTGCCGGTTGAGGTGATGTTAATTACTGTATTAATTGTTTCATGAGTATTCTAACTTGAATTGTATGTAGATGTGGTTCTTATACTGTACCTACAAAAGCTAGCCTACTGTTCGTTTGAAGCGAAATCAAATCATGATTTTCAGGAGAAAGAAACCTGTTTGACTGCAGAATCAGAAACCGAATGAGAAATGTTGGTTTTACACTGAACGAAAGGTACGACACTGGCTTCTTTCATTGGAAAATAAGTATGAAAACACTGTAGTGAGGACTTGAAAATAAATAATAGTTGATAGCCTATAATTAATTCTTATTGATTAAACGAGATTATGATTGTTGATTATGGATGAATTACTTTTTGCTGGATGTCACCTCTACATCTCAAAATCTCTTTGTGTTTCTTTTCTATTCAAATTCTCATATTGTTAATATTTGGGAAACTACCCTTCATTTCACCAGTGGAAACTTAAATTAAATTACATGAAATAAATCCAATTCAATACTTGAATATCATGAAACCTGTTTAGAAACTGTCCAGTTCACATTCACAATAAAATTAAAATATTTTTTAATGACAAATAAGAAAACAATTCTCATTTGTCTAATAAAAAATAAAAAGGTAGCATTTTTTTTTAAATGTATACATAATTTTTTTCTTTTTTAACAGTAAAAAATAATATTTTTAACGGTGACATTTTTTTGTTGGTAGTATTTGTTTCACTGCCTTTAGATTTAAATAAAAAAAAAAAATTTTAACGGTAAAAAATACTCTAATTACAAACGACATTTTTTTGTTGGTAAATCAATGTAATTGTTTATTTTATGTGTTATTTGTGTTATTTATTTCCCCCCAACTCATTACCATAATCCAAAAAGACTATTAAAATAGAGTATTTCTAAAAGTATTATATTACCTTTTTTCCTTTGAGTTCTAATAAATGGCAACACATTACTACATTTACATCATCAATACTTTTCAGATGTAGAGTATTTAGTATTGTTGCACTGCCTTTGTGCAGATTTAAATGAATAGGATTATTTTATTACAGTAATCTTTTAATGTAATGCAGTAAAACAATTACTTAATGTGCTTAATTGTAATTAAAATAATGTCACAATGAAAAATCATTATGCTCCTATAAAAAGAGGCATCATTTTCTTATTTCTTTTGTTTTTAGGGTGTAATGTATATGTAAATGTTTTCTTGAGATTCGCTCATTTGAATTGGGATCTGAGCCGTAATTTTACAGCAAGTTGGGAATGAAGAAAAAAGTCTTAATCTGAAGGTATTCTGAAATGTATAAATATAATGTATAAATCCACATGAACTATAACCCAATGTTAACAGTATTTGGTTTGTATATTTTTAGCCTGAATTAACTCTGAATTCGCAAGAATGTCAGCTTTTAATGCTTAAGAAACTGAAGATGTCCAAAATAAGGAGCTCCTGCTGTAAAGGAGAGCAAAGGGGCCAGTCGTTGAGTGCACGGAGGGTGATCTTCACTGCATGGACCCTGCCTGAGCGAGGGTTTCTCTCATGTTGGACTGTTGTTCAGTCATCATGTCCAGAAAGGTTAAACCAAACACCTGCTAATGAGAATAAAAGCATTATGGGCACAAAAATGACTATTTTGGGCTCTTTTTTGTGTCTTTGACTGTAAAACAGAAGAGGATTAAATAGATAGATTAAAGATATGAACTGTTTTCAACATTGATAATAGGAAATGTTTCTTGAGCAGTGAATCAGAATATTAAAATGATTTCTGAAGATCATGTGACTCTGAAGACTGGAGTAATGATGCTGAAAATACAGCTTTGATCACAGGAATAAGTTACATTTTACAATATATTAAAATAGAAATCATGTCTTTTAAATTGTAATAGAACAATTTTTACTGCATTTTGGAACAAATAAATGCAGCTTTGGTGAAAATAGATTTAAAAAAAAAAAAAAGCCTTAGAAATTTTACAGACCTCAAACGTCTGAACGGATGTCTATAGCAGTGGTTCCAGCCAATAACCCATGACATTTCCATCCCACACCCTGAGCCCACGGCGGGTAAACGTAATCCTCATAACGCACTGGCTTAAACCGAATCACAGAGAGCACCAGAATAACCTGAGAGACACAGAAATGTATTTCAATTCTAACACCAATCCAGGCTGGGGTTTCAGAATAACCACTGTGTCAGAAACGGTTTGACAATCGCACTCACAGTTATCAAGACAGGACAAATGACCCACCAGCAGACCCTGAAGTAAATGCATAAATAATTTTGCATAAAACATTTGTTTACATACTGATACATTAACTGCTTTGTTGTTGTTTGCATTTATCACTTGGTTTGAATTTATTTATTTTTTTCCCCACACTAAATTAAATTTGGTGTAGGATTTTCTTGGAAACAATCAGTTTTCACTCAGTAATTGCTAATAAATTTGACAAATGACAAGTAAAATATTTTATTTTTAAATTATTATTATATTAGTAGTAGTAGTAGTAGTACACAATGCAGTCTAATATGATCACATATTGCTATAATGTTTACACAATGTTTTATTCAAATCAAACAAGGGAGAGTAAATCAAGAGATGGTGACTGATTCATAATTAAAATATTTATTTTCATGTTTACATTTTTATATTCACAATAAATATTTATAGATATCAATTTAGTCAAATTAGTAACTACACCACAACACTGATAAACACATCTTTAAAGTGGTTTGTAATTTACACAGTTCACACACACGGAAACTTAATATGGTCAAAACAAAGCCTGTTTACACTGTGCTTTCAGAATTTTATTTATTCAGTTTCGCATTTCACATATATACTTCATTCTGCATCATTAAGCATTCCATCAAATGCAATTAGCCCCAGTCCTCTCCTCCTTCTCCCAGGCCGTGTTCGCTCCGGTCTTCTGGCTGCCCAGGTCTCCAGTGTCTGCAAAAATAAAATATAAAATCTGTTACATATTCATTTATAGTTTGTTTAGCAGTGTTTCCCATAGCATTCTGCCAGACTATGGTGGAAGGATGTCTAGGGTTTTTTTAAGATTTTTTTAAAGATTTTTGCAGATTTTAAAATGAAGTGCACCAAGCTCCAAACAAATGTTCAGTGTGAAAATTGAACGGAGTAAAAAGTGTTTAGATTGTCTTTTTATCTGGATTTTAAATGTATTTTTAGTTGTTTTTAGTTGTGTTATTGTGTGTGTTATATAGACAAGTAATATTACAAATGAAGAGGAAAATTAAAAAAAAAAGAGTATTTCATAAGTAACAATGGGCCTGCCAAGATAACTACTTTTTGTTGAGTGATATATTGCCCTAGAAATAATTGTAATAAACAATATTATTGTCATTTTTAAAAACGGTTTACACCAATACCTATATAATGATCATATTTCAGCAGTACCTATGGGCACTTGTCAATGCAGTTACATTGTTGCACCAATAGGTGGCTGAAAGGGTACTCTGACAAAAATATCATTTTCTGGCCACAACTGACAACTCTAGAGCTTTTAATTTGGAACAAAACACAATGTTAGAGACTTTTATGTTAGGATAAGTTTTCAATTTTTTTGGTTTATTATGAAACTGCGGTGGAACAGATTAGCCACCAAAGTCTAAATAATGATTTGTAAACAATTATATGTTAGTATGGATTATGTCAGATCTCTTTGTATTTGATCAATAATCAATTATCCAGAACTGAAATATCCAGTTCTCTATATATTAAATTCACTCTCTATTCATAATGTAAGGAGTGTCATCCGCCCATCTCCACTTCAGTGTGTGACACATCCTGCTGGCGCTCTGTAGGAGAAAAAAGAGTGAAAGTTTCATCATTTGAGCCAATTAATAAACAGCTTCAAACCCTTGAAATGTTGTTTTAAAGTTGAACTGAAAAACTGAAAAATAGGTCCAGTGCTCATCCAGCTTTTGTAGGTTTTCTTCTTGTTTGGATGCGAGTGAACTCAGTGAGGAGCCAAGACTGGTCATCAGGGTCATCAGGGTCTCAATATTAGACAACTTCTTTATTTGCATTTCTTATGCATATAGAGTCAGAGAAACAAATAATTAATAAATAATCAATGCTTTTTTTATGCACATATCATGTCTTAGACTATTTGCAGGGTCAAAAGTCAAAGAGGAAAGGGATCAGAAACTTGAATCATGCAAAAATGTATTGCATTAATTTTCCCCCAGACAAACATTAGTAATGTGACAATTTTCATGGAGGACATTTGAAAAGTGTTATGTTACTTTATGATGAATTTATGATCAATATATATATACATAAATCATGAATTGTCATATGATACTTACTTGCAAATAATGTTTCTCATTTAATTAAATGGTCTTGCGATTTGTCACAAAATAAAGTAAAACAACACAAGACACTAACCCCTGGTCGTTGGGTTACTTGCTCCAGACATGTTCAAATATGAACTCAAGATGAACACTAAGGTCTGCAGCTCAGCAACCTTCTTTTCTAGATCACCACTATACCAAAAATATAAGCATTAATCAAAAATCTATTCTCACCTGTGTTCTGAAAATCAGATTTGACTGAAGTTAGATCAGAAGTATGGCTGTATATCCAGCTCTCCAGCATTGAAAACTTTCGTTCTTGATGTGAATCTTTGAACCAAAATAAACAGATAGACAAGCAAACACACTGTCACATATCCAGCTTCTCTCCATGTGGTAATGCAAATCTCTGATTTTCATTATAGATTATGTAAACTCGGTTCATAGATAAGAACGAGATTCATATTAAAGTTAATTGGTGACACTACAGGACAAATATGAAAACTGGTGAAAAAACTTGCACAAAATATAAAAGCTTCTTATAATAATAATAATAATAATAATAATAATAATAATAATAATAATAATAATAATATAACTGTGGTGTTTAATTCACTCACAGATGACAGAAGTCATGACCATAAAAAAACAATCATGCAGATTGTTCCTAGAAGCACGAGAATGCCAGATTGTCTGCTACATGGATGACCTGCAGAAAAAAGAAACATATGCTTGATTCATTAATATTGATAATTTATTCTCCTCCGTTAGATTTTAATACTTTAAAAAAGTTTAGCGTAATATTACAACCACTGTGTATAAGCAAAAGTATTACAGATACATGTATCAGCACAAAACAAAAGGAACCATACTCAGCACATGAATGTGATCAATAATTGAAGCTGAGGAAGAAGGATTTTGTTAAATGTTGTTTGTGACATTCCAAATATAAAAGCTGCTAATAATAAATAAATAAAAAAAAGTTTCAAGACATTTAAATAAATATAATTGCAGGACTAAATGAAACATTTTCCATTTCACCTGAACCACAAAAGTCAAATTATTTTAATTTTTTCTTTCAAGCCCCTCCGAAATGATTTCTTTGATTCACATTCCATCTCCATTTTAATGTATTCGTCTGAGCAATCCATTCCCATTTTTTGAGACCATGAAATGGAGGTAAAATAATCAATTACTTGATTCTCATAATGAAAAATCAAAAGAATACCTCCTTTGTATTATAATCCATTGTGCAATCATGTTCCTTAAAATTAAACAAAAGGTACATTCACTTCCACATTCTGATATTTAAGGACTTGGGAGGTTTCTAGGTATTCTGTTACTGAGACACTGATAGGAAAATGTCAAATAAAATTGTAATGCAACTTTTTTATTTGCACGTAAGTTTTCTTCATGAGAGGTATAATGATGGTTAGGTCTACTTTACATTATGCATTAGCTAAAGATTATCTGTTAATTCTTCCCAAAATGTGTCCATGGTTTGTCATTTTGATTTATGTATGTGCGCACACACACACACATACACACACACATATATGTGTGTTTGTGTGTGTGTGTGTGTGTGTGTGTGTGTGTTTGTGTGTGTGTGTGTGTGTGCATATACAGTATATAGACCAATTCAGTTGCTTGGTAACACAAATTGCTAATCAGCCAATCACATGGCAGCAACTCAATGTATTTAGGCAACTAGATGTGGTGAAGACGACTTGCTGAAGTTCAAACCGAGCATCAGAATGGGGAAGAAAAGGGCTTTAAGTGACTTTGAACGTGGTTGTTGGTGCCAGACGGGCTGGTCTGAGTATGTCAAAAACTGCTGATCTACTGGGATTTTCACACACAACCATCTCTAGGGTTTACAGAGAATGGTCCAAAAAAGAGACAATATCCAGTGAGCAGCAGTTGTGTAGACGAAAATGCTTTGTTGATGTCAGAGGTCAGTGGAGAACAGGCAGACTGATTAGAGAGGATAGAAAGGCAACAGTAACTCAAATAACCACTCGATACAACCATGATTAACTAGTACTCAGACTTGTCAACACTAGAATTTTAAATTTGCTAGCTGTATTGTTATTGATTGTATCTTGTCTTTATTCGATCCAATTGTTTAACAGAATACTGTATGATTTGTACTATGTAATTATTACATTTTCTAGTATGTATTTTTAATTAATTTTTATTTTAGGGTGACTTGTAACATCTTGTCCAGGGACTACAGATGTAAAATAGCCTTTGGCTAATTCTGGTACATTTACAGGAGTGTTTTATTAATGTACAATGTCCCTGTCAACTAAATAAAAAAATAAAAATAAAAAAAAGGTATGCAGAATATCATCTCTGAACACACAACACGTCGAACCCTGAAGCAGATGGGCTACAACAGCAGAAGACCACACCGGGTGCCGCTCATGTCAGCTAAGAACAGGAAACAGAGGCTATGATTCACACAGGCTCACCAAAATTGGACAATAGAAGATTGGAAAACGTTTCCTGGTCTGATGAGTCTCGATTTCTGCTGTGACATTCAGATGGTAGAGTCAGAATTTGTCGTAAAGAACATGAAAGCATGGATCCATCCTGCCTTGTCTCAATGGTTCAGGCTGGTGGTGGTGGTGTAGTGGTGTGGGGGATGTTTTCTTGGCACACTTTGGGCCCCTTAGAACCAACTGAGCATTGTTTAAACGCCACGGCCTACCTGAGCATTGTTTCTGACCATGTCCATCCCTTTATGACTACAGTGTACCAATCTTCTGATGGCTACTTCCAGCAGGATAATGCACCATGTCACAAAGCTGGCCTCATCTCAGACTGGTGTCTTGAACATGACAATGAGTTCACTTTACTAAAATGGGCCTCCACATTCACCAGATCTCAATCCAGTAGAGCAGCTTTGGGATGTGGTAGAACGGGATATTCGCATCATGGATGTGCAGCCGACAAATCTGCAGCAACTGTGTGATGCTATCATGTCAATATGGACCAAAATCTCTTAGGAATGTTTCCAACACCTTGTTGAATCAAAAGGGGGTCCAACCCGATACTAGCAAGGTGTACCTAATAAAGTGGCCAGCGAGTGTATATACAGTATATATATAAAATATGCGTTGAGTTTTTATGTTTGTGAGGTCTGTATGGAATTTTCCTTTTTACCATTTGAAGATTCACTGCTAGTGAAAGATTAATATAATTCAGCTGTTTTAACAAAATACTGCAGTTGTGCTGATCTTGGACTTTTACATGCAAAAATAAAAACTGAACTGGGGAAGTGAAAATATTTTGTATGAAATTTTGACCTCTAACCATTTTGGCTATAACTAAATATGGAAAATGATGTGGGGTTGTGTTGATGTTTGGTATGAAATTTATCCTGTATCTTTCTTTTAGTGCAATCTGCATAAAAATACCAGTGGCCAGACCTCTTTTATAGCTTAAACATGCTGATAAATCACCCTCAACCAAATGCATCTAATGTTTGTGGCTGCATATGTGATTTCATAAATAAGAATGTTGCAAGGTAAATACAAGTAGAGCTCTATTGACTGCATTTGTGGCATGATGACAATTACCACAAAAGTAATTTATTACATCCTCAGAGTTAAAACAAAATTAATTTACTTAAAATGAAAGTATACAGAGTCATGCAATAAACATTCAAGTACACAGTTTAGGCTAAAGACTAACTGTTAAGTTTTCACATGATTTAACTGTTCACAAGAGGACAAGTATGTTATTTTATTAGTTTATCAATGTAATTCTTGTTGATTTGTTGAGGCTAAAGACTAACTGTTTAATTTTTTGATTGTTTAATTTTTAAGACAGTGCTAGAAGGCTGGGAGTCCTTAAAAAGTCTTAAATTTGGTTTGATCAAATTTAAGGCCATACATTACCTTAACTAGTACACCAAACGTTTTAATTATTTTAAGAGGTTTTAAATTTGGGGACAGAAAACAGTCATTGCAAAACAGAAATATGATTATTAAACTACAAAAGGCTGATTTAAATAAATGTGAGTGCATGTGATTTATATAACAAAATGTTGTAAATGGTGGTAAGAGGGCATATTTTATTTCCTCATCTTTTTGAATAAGCAGCTGGAAATAGTAAAGCATTGGCATTTCAAAATAAGAGTCCCAATGTATTTACATATACATTAAATTTACATTTAGTCATTTAGCAGACGCTTTTATCCAAAGCGAATTACAAATGAGGACAATGGAATCAATCAAAATCAACAAAAGAGCAATGATATGTAAGTGCTAAAACAAGTCTCAGTTAGCTTAACGCAGTACATGTAGCAAGTTTTGTTTTAATTATATAATAAATAAAAAGAAAACAGATAGAATAGAAAAAGAATAGAGCACGCCTAGTGTTAGAGGCCTTTTTTTACTTTTGTTAATTGTATAATAAATAAAAAGAAAACAAATATATAGAGTACAAAAAGATTAGAAAAGCTTTTTTTATGAAAATAATTAGAATAGAGAGTGCTAGAGTTAGAGGGTCAAAAAAAGTTGTAAGATATATGTTTTAGCAGATTCTTGCTGCTCGGATTGAGTTGGGCAGGTCATTCCTCCAGGAGGGAACATTTAATTTAAAAGTCTGTGAAAGTGACTTTGTGCTTCTTTGGGATGGCACAATAAAGTGACGTTCACTTGTAGAACGCAAGCTTCTAGAGGCACATAAGTCTGAAGTAATGAATTTAGGTAAAGGGGTGCAGAGCCAGTGGTGGTTTTGTAGGCAAATATTAATGCCTTGAATTTTATGCAAGCTGCTATTGGTAGCCAGTGCAAATTGATAAACTGAGGTGTGACGTACATTCTTTTTGGCTCATTAAAAATTAATCTTGCTGCCGTGTTCTGGATTAATTGTAAAGGCTTGATAGAACTGGCTGGAAGACCTGCCAAGAGAGCATTGCAATAGTCCAGCCTGGACAGAACAAGAGCTTGAACAAAGAGCTGTGAAGCATGTTCCGAAAGAAAGGGCCTGATCTTCCTGATGTTGAATAAAGCAAATCTGCAGGACTGGACAGTTTTATCAATGAGCTCTGAGAAAATCGTGCTCTAAAAAATCAGCTGATCATCAATCATAAACTCCAAGGTTTCTGGCTGTTTTTGAAGGAGTTATGGTTGATGTGGAGATGTGGATGTGAAGTTATGATGAAACGATGAGTTTGCTGGAACCACAAGCAGTTTCTGTCTTGGCAAGGTTTAGTTGAAGGTGATGGTCCTTCATCCAGCAAGAAATGTCTGTTAGACAAGCTGAGATGCGAGCAGCTACCATCGGATCATCAGGATGGGAATGAGAGGTAGAGTTGAGTGTCATCAGCATAGCAGTGACATGAAAAGCCATGTTTCTGAATGACAGAGCCTAATGATGCCATGTAGGCAGAGAAATAAGTGGTCCAAGAACTGAAGCCCTGAGCCACCCCAGTAGTTAGATGCTGCGACTTGGACACCTCAACCTCTCCAGAGGTACTTTGAAGGACCTATCTGATATATAAGACTCAAACCACTGGAGTGCAGTTCCTGCGATGCCCTTTACCAGTAGGGTTGACAGGAGGATCTGGTGGGTAACCGTGTCAAAACCAGCGGACAGATCCAGCAAGTGTAGAAAAAGAATAGAGCAACCTAGTGTTAGAGGCCTTTTTTTTTCAACAACTGAGAGCAAGGCAGTCACGGTTGAATGTCCACTTCTGAAGCCAGATTGGTTGCTGTCGAGGAGGTTGTTTCTGTGTGAGAAAGGTAGAGACTTGGTTGAACACAGCTCGTTCAAGTGTTTTTGCAATGAAAGGAAGAAGGGAAAGTCTGTAGTTCTCTAAAAGAGATGGGTTGAGGGTGGGTTTCTTAAGTTGTGGAGTTATACGAGCCAGTCTAAATGCTGAGGGAAAAAACACCATTGTGAAGGGATGTGTTAATGATGTGAGTGAGTGCAGGTACAACTGCAGGAGAAATGGCTTGCAGGAGATGAGATGGAATAGGATCAAGCGGAAAAGTAGTAGGATGAATAGAAAGGATGAGTTTGGAGACTTCTGCCTCAGGGAGTGAAGAGAAGGATGTGAACAAGTGTATGTTTGATGATAAGATGTGCTTGACAGATTGTGGGGTGGAAAATTGTGCATTGATGGTTTTAATTTTATTAATGAAGAATGTGACAAAGTCGTCAGCGGTTAGTTGATGAAGGAGGGGGAGGAGGAGTACAAAGGCCATTAAAAAATACTTAATTTATGTTATGGGTCAATACCAGATGCATATAGATCCTTTTCCAGACCCCCAATTGGTTGTGCAGACCGTAATGCAGTCTGTTTGCAACCATGCTATAAACCAGTGTTGCAGAGAGTAAGACCTGTTACTAGTCCATTTCGAAGATGGACTGATGATAACATCTTACAGTTACAAGACTGCTTTGATCGCACTGAATGGGTCATTTTTAAAAATTCTTGTGTGGACAACGATGAGTTAGCTGATGCTGTGAGTTCATATATTCACTTTTGTGAAGAGTCTGTGATACCTAGGAAAAATGTATTCAAATAATAAGCCCTGGGTGACAAAATCATTGAAACATGTTTTAAATAAGAAGAAACAGTTTTTTTTTTTTTTTTAAATTAAGGTACAGATTTGGAAAAGTGTCAGGTTAATAAGGAAGTAAAACGAGAAATTAGGAGGGCAAAAATGAAATATAAGGCATCAGTGGAGGAAAAGTTTATTAAGGGAAATATTCAGTTAGCATGGAAAAGAATAAAGGCAATGGCTGGTGCAAAAAAATAAAGAACCAATTGGAATAACTCGCACTGAGTCTTTGATAGAAAAATGAATTTGATAGCAAATGAATTTAATGATTTTTTTAGGCGATTTGATACACATGATTTTAATGAAATGTGTATGGATTTTTATTTTAGTTTGAAAACAGAGGAATATTTGCAGATTGATAAAGCCTCTCTTTTGAGGGTTTTGCAAACCACCCAACAAAATAAAAGCCCTGGGCCTGATAAAGTGAGTGGGAGAGTTCTGAGGAGTTGTGCTTATCAGCTCTGTGATATTAATCATTTATTTTTCAGACCTCTTTGAAATTACCCTCAGTGTGGAAAAAATCTATTATTGTACCCATTCCTAAAAAGACCAATGCCAGACAAATGAACGAATTTAGACCAATTGTTTTGAGAGAATTATTACAACTTGGATTGTAGAGCATACTAGTCAGTTGATTGATCCGCTACAATTTGCTTATAGGAGAAATAGGAGTGTGGAGGATGCCACCCTGACACTCTTACATTTTATATATAAATATGTGGATACTGGCAAGCATCATGCTCGTTTATTATTTGTAGATTTTTCATCAGCTTTCAACACTATTCAACCACTTCTTTTAGCTGAACGTTTGCTGTCCGAATTTGATGTCCGGTTTGGTGGCCTGGATTTTAGATTTTCTGACCAGAAGATCTCAAATAGTACGGGTAAATGGAGAACATTCCCGGGAACTTTATTCCTCAGTGGGCTGCCCCCAAGGGTGTATTCTTTCACCTTTATTATTTATTTTATATACAGATAAGTGCAGAAGCCAATTTTCAGACAGACATATTATTAAATATTAAATGATACAGTGGTGCTAAGTCTGTTACAGCAGGGTGACACAGAGCATGAGCCCATTTTCAACTATTTTTTGATTGGTGTGAGAGTTCACATCTACAAATTAATGTCTCCAAAACTAAAGATATGATGATAGAATTTTATAATTCTGTTGGTACTCCTTTAAAGTAGTTATTGTGGGCAAAGAAGTTGACAAGGTTAGTTCATACAAGTATTTGGGTACAGTTATTGACGATGACAGGTGGGTGGAAAACACAAATCTTGTTGTATCAAAAGCACAGAAACGGTTATATTTATTGAGGAAGCTTAAGTCGTTTGATGTGGATACAACTATATTGATACTGTTTTATAGATCTTTTATTGAAACTGTTTTACCTTTTGCTATGATCTGTTGGTTTTATGGATTAAATGTTAAAAGTAGATCCCAGCTGCAGAGCATTGTTAATTTAGGGTCAAAGATAACAGGCTCTGTACAGCTGAGTTTGCCTGCTCTGTGTGAGAGGAATGTTCTTAGGTAGTCTTTGACTATCTTGGATGATTCATCCCACACTTTCTATTTAGAATTTGAACTGCTCCCCTCAGGCAGGCGATACAGAGTGACCAAGTGGAGGACTGTTAAAGCTTCTAGGTCTTTTGTTTCAAATGCAGTCTTGAGTGTAAATACTTATCTGAAACATAAGGATAAAGGTGTACCGTGATTTTAATAGTATATGAAGAACTGTGTACTGTACTGTAAATGCTCGGGGTTGTTTATGGTTGGTTATTGTGTTGTTTTTTATGAATTTGTATGTTTGTGAGGTCTGATGCTGCATAAATTGCCCTGTAAAGGGACAAATAAAGATATTACAAACTCAACAAAGGAGCGAGGAAAATGTTTTAAAGAGCATGTGAGAGTTAGATGAATTGTTAATTTCAGGCTTGTTTATGATAAAAGTCTCTCAGTATGCATAAAATGCTTTTCCCCCTAGCCATTATTGGTATTTGGTTTACACAGTAAACAGTATCAGGCATTTATATCAGCATAAACTCGTGTGGCTTCTCTCTGGGTCACTGGAAAGAAAGACTTGTTTTAACACATTCAATATATAGATTTCATGAATATCGGCACAATCATTTTTATTGCTTTTCTTCAAAAACACATTATTGTATCAGCAAAATCCAATATCAGTGGAACTCTGCTTTGTGTGTTTTAATACATGAGAACTTAAACCAATTCTAATGTAAATACTGAACTGGTCTCGGCTACTTAAACTTGCAGTTCCCCTGGTTTGCAGTAGAATGTGCCAAAGCCTGATTAATTAAGTAAAAGAATTTGAGCTTCCTGATTTATTTTGTCATTTTATGGGTTTGTTCTGTAAAGGCATGCAGTATTAATTTCATTTGTCAAGTCGTAAAAAGTCTAAAATTTGATTTTAAAGACTCTGGAGAAACCCTGTATTAGTCATAAATACCTACACACCAAACACATTAATTTGATTTGTAATTTACACCAAAAGTTAACCATTTCAGCACAATACTCCCCCACCACACACAAAAAATGTAATAGACTCAAAATGAAACCTATCTAGACTTGTTAGTGGACAGTGCTTTTATTTATTCAGTGCTGACCACACTTTAAGGCACATATTTTCAGTCCTTTTTTTTCTTTTTGCATATATACTTCATTTTGTAAGAGCAGTGGGCATCATTTAACAGCCCATATACTGTAATGTGCCCACAGTCCTCTCCTTCCTCTCCCAGACCGTGTTTGGTCCAGTCATCCGGCTGCCCAGGACTCCATTGTCTGTGAAATTGAAATTCAAAAGTTGTTAAACTGTTAATTTATAGTTGAACATAAGCAATATCCAAAACTGATTGAGCAGAATTAGCCATTTTGACAAATATCCTCATCGTTTGCAGAGGACAGCTCCTTCCATTTGGCCATCTTCATTAAAATCTACAAAATAACATGTAATAGCTAATACCTAGTACTCCGTGATTTACTGAATTATAGGCTGGGAATAAAGAGTGCAAGCTTGTATGAAAACGATAAATGATCAAAAATGATGTCCGCACAATTTGGTATGTTTCATTGCGTCATGACAATTGAATCAATTCAAACATAGAACGATAACATAAGTTTTATACTCCAGGCCCTACTTCACATCACGCATACAAAATATTTAATAAATGCTTAAAAAAAAGTTTAAATAAAGTGCAATTTTCCTAGGATGGACATCACTTTTGGCTACTACTGCATGAGGTGGGGTATAGGTAATTGTCTGTGGTAACACACTAAACTGTCCACAAATAGAAAAGGTCATATCACCAAACACTTGTCCAAAACTCCAGTAGGAAAATAAAATAAGGTGCTTAGATCCAAAATACAATAATAGTAAATAATAAAATACAATAATACAAAGAGATCCACACTCGTCCAGATTCAGCCAAAGAGGCTTGTTTCATTTATTGCTCAGAGGTCACAAAAAACTGTGTAAAAAGGTGCATATTTGTCTGGTTGACTCTTTTTTTTTTGTCCAGATTGATAGTGCAGTCTAACATCTGTTAATGGTTCATTAAAAAAAAAAGCATCTTCATTTTAAAAAACCATTTTTTCACATAATTTACCTTAATTCTACACTACGCTCTGGTGATATATTCATGGTTTTATATATATACATATATAAATGTATATATATACAAATATATATATCTTAATTGTTTAGATTTTTAGAAGTCACGTTAGCTTCTCGTCGATCCACTGGTATACATTTACAACTCTGTGAGTTGTAAAAATTTAAAGACTCCTGGAAACCCTCTACCTCTGGAACCAAATATCTAGTTCTCTTTATATTCAACTTACTCTTTATTCATGGTGTAAGGAGTGTCATCTGCCCATCTCCACTGCCCTGTGTTCTGGTCCGTAAGACCAATCCAGTATGAATATGGTTTAGCAATATTGGTAACAAATTGCTAGGAAGGAAGATAAAATAATAACTGAAAGACAGATTGGATTGGTGTGTGTGTGTGGTGTGTGTGTGTGTGTATGTGTGTGAGAGAGAGAGAGAGAGAGAGAGTGTCTGTGTTAGTGTTTGTGTACCCACATACCCACTCCTTCTCAGAGGCATCTTCTATTTTTAAGAGTACCGCACCCTGCTCTTCGCAGTAATCTTTTGCTTTGGTCCAATTCATAACATCATAAGAGAACAGGTAACAGCTGTTTCTGAACGGGATCCAATCGGGTTCAGTACAGCCTGATGTAAGCAAGTCTATGTAAGTAAGAGAAAGAAAGAGAGTGCAAAATGGTGCATTATTTTTTACTCAGTCATGCAACACATTTAATCAAATCATCACAGTAAAAACAAAATCGAAAGAAACATAACTTATTAAACAATTAATTTAAATCAACAGAATTTTCATTTGGGTAAACCTCCCCTTTTTGCTGAGTTTTTCAGTATTTTTTTTTCTATACACCCTCAGTAAAAGAATACAGAAACAACTTTTTGTCTAAAAATTTAATCTATTGTCTAATAAATGTAATCCTACCCAGATATTGTTCCCCCACAGTGCTTCTCCTCATTTACTTTGACCACCTTCAAATACTGTAACTAAAACAGTAATTCCTGTTGTACCTGGTGCACCTTCATTATTAACTTTCTTGGTAAAATAACAGTGGTTATTCTGCTGCATAACATCATTGAAACAGAAGCTGTATTATATTTGAGCACAATATTACACTTTGAATTTAGAGTTTACTTACTGGTAAATGATAGTTTATAAGAAAGTAACTGAATAGATGATCTCGTGTCTCCCATGAAATCACTCAGGCCCATCAGTGATCTTGAAATGTCCACTTTAGTTGAAGACAAGTAAAAAAAATACAGTATATCATCACAATTACCTCTAATAAAAGGAGAAGCTTATTCTATAGAACATAATATTTAAGATTTTTGAATGAAATATTTATTAATTTATATTTTAGGTAATATAATTTAAGGTCTTACTCAAAATAAGTTGTGTGTGTTGAAAAGACTGTAGAGAAAAAACAGATGAATTTGAACTGTGCTCTGTCAGTTTATCCCTAAGAGCCAATACTGAAGAACTCAAACTGCCCATCAAACTCTTCACTTCAGTGTCTGACACATTCTGCTGGTGCTCTGTAGGACAAAACCGAGAGAAAGTTTCATAACTTGAGGCATGAAACAGATTCAAACCATTAATTTGTTCATTTATGGTTGAGGATTCAAAACCGAAAAGTACGTCCAGTGCTTACCCAACTTTTGTAGGATTTCTTCTTGTTTGGATGTGAGTGAACTCAGTGAGGAGACAAGATCAGTCATCAAGGTCTTAATATTAGACAATTCCTTTTCTTGCAGTTCTATGCATATAGAGTGAGAGGGACCAATTATTAAATGATCTGTGCTTTTTATGCACATATATCTAGGGCTATTTTCAGTGTTAAAAGTCAAAGAGGAAAAGTATAGTTAACCATCATGTTCTGTTGAGATCAGCATTTTATGGAAGACATTTGAAGAGTGTAATGTTGAACTTTATGATGAATTTATGATCAAAAGATTGTAAAAGTACAAATATTTTTTATATATTTAATATATTAAATGATCTTGTTGCAATCTGTCAAAAATAAAAAAGACAAAACACTAACCCCTAGTCATTGGGTTACTTGCTCCAGATGTGTTCAAATATGAACTCAGGCTTGAAACTAAGGTCTGCATCTCTGCAACCTTATTTTCTAGGGCACCACCTACCAAAAACAGTTGACAGTTAATTAGAAGTCCGTTACCAAAACTGGGTATGAGATTTTCATGGTATGATAATCGTCTCAGAAAATATCACAGTTTCACGGTATATATTAAACAATAATTCTTATCAGTAACAATGACTCTTAAAAGAATAAGAACAAGTTATTTAAGTGAACAAATCCTTCATTGCAACAAACTTGAAATATGAAAGTACTGAAGTCTCGCTTCTGAATAAATAAATAAACAAAAAACTATTAAAAATAAAGCTATAAGCCTTATGTATATGTATATCACACTTTAACATTTTAATGAATGTTTTAAAATGTTATCAAATGAAAATTTAACAACTCCTTTTATTTTTTGGCAAAGTGCTTCGCAACAGAGGTATACTAAGTTAAAACATGGACAAACATGATATTCCTTAAAAATGTTTAAATAAATTAATTATTATAAAAATAGTATTATTGTTGTTATTATAACTTTGAAGTACATTATACAATGCTAATATATTTTTGTCATAACTTCAAGTTAAATCAAACTATTATTTAGACGGGTTGTAGCGAGAGAATTTGGAACCTTGTGCATGTAGTTGGACCGAGGTCTTAAGAGTTACATGGGAGTCAGCCGGCCCAAACTCTAGGCACAATTCATCAACCAAAAATGCCTGCAGGTTCCCTACTCTTGATAGAAGCCAAAGCAACCAGGAGCTACGTTTTCATTGACAGAAACTTCAGCTTAACTGATTGCAAGGGCTCAAATGGGACCTGCTGAAGTGCTCCAAGAGCTGGACTCAGGTCCCAAGAGGTATGTAGGGAGGTCAAGGAACCTTCTCGCCCCCTAAGGAACCTGACAACCAGGTCATGCTTCCCTGCTGTTTTATCATCCTTGGGGTCGTGGTTTGCAGATATCACAGTAACGTAAACTTTAAGTGTGGAGGGAGGCAGGCTTCGCTCCAACCCCTGCTGCAGAAAAGAAAGCACAGCCCTGATCGAACGTCTCCGGAGGTCCTCTCTGTGAGAGATACACCTTTCGATGAACAGGTTCTACTTCAAGGCGTAAGATTGTCTTGTGTCTCAGTGCTCATGCCGAAGTGGTGGTGTCCACTATCTCTTGGGATGAGTCACCTAGGTCCTCCATGGCACATCCAGGGACCAGACATGGAGTTTCCAGGGGTCTGGACATGGGTGCCATAGGGTTCCCCATTTCTGTCTTGTCTTCCCTGACTTTGCACAGTCTGTGCAAAGAGGCTCACTGGGGGGAATGCATACTTGTGCAAGCCCTGGGGCCAGCTGTGTACCATAGCATCTGTCCCGAGTATTCCCTCGGTCAAGGAATAAAACAGCTGGTAGTGAGAGGTTTTTGGAGAGACAAACAGGTCTACCTGAGAGGCTCCGAAACCTCACCAGATCAGCTGGACCGTCTGGGGATGGAGTCTCTATTCTCCCATTCTCTTTCCTCTTACCTTTCCTTTTGTTGCCAGATTTGATTTTGCTCCACGACTCTGATTAGCTGTAGGCTGATGCTGCTGTAGAACGAGAGCAGGGTGGACACAGTGGACCGCCCTAGGCGATGAGCAGTCCGAGGCATTGCGGCAGGCAGTCAGGTGGCAGCAGCTGTTCACCCGGCCAGGATTTGTCTGATTGCCTCTGTCTGCTTCTGTGCAGATGAGGACTGCTGGGCAAATCTCTCGACTGCGTCGCCGAAGAGGGCAATCTGAGACATGGGGGAATTTAAAAACTGAGTCTTGCAGCAACCCTTAAATCAGCCAGACACAACCAGAGATGGTGTTCCTGGACCACAAGTGTGAATATCACATTACCCAGTGAACGTGCAGTGACCTTCAATGCTTGTTGCATGAGGTCAGTAGCTTTCCGCAGTACTTTCAGAACCTCAGGATCGTGACCACCCCTGTGCAGGTCTTTCAGTGCCTTGGCCTGATGAACCTGCAATAACACCATAGTGTGTAAGGCTGAGGCTGCCTCTCCACAGGCCACATAAGTACTGTCAGACAGACTACACGAATGCTTACAGGCCTTGGAAGGGAGACACGATTTTGGTTTCGGCAGTAAAAGGTGCTGTCCACGAGCTTGTAAGCTCTTCATGCACTTCCGGGAAGAAAGGCACCTGGGTGGGGTGCTGAGAACACAGCGTGAGCCACCCCAGAGAAACTAATCATCCAGCCTCACAGCTTCAGGACAAAGTGGAGGAATCCACTCAAGCCCGACCTTCTCAGCCACCCAGGGATGCTTAGCCATCATTTCATGGTCCGATTCAGGAATTGCTGCCATCTCAGAAGGAGTCAGTGCAGCCGAATCTTCTTCCCCAGAGAGCTCAGACTCAGGGTGCGCATGTGGGGCGAGGGTCCCTGGGAGGTAAGTTCCTCGTAGGGGAAGCCCTCACTGTCACCCTAAAGGCCTTTCCACGCTGAAAAAAAGTTTATTTCACAAAAAGTGAAATAAATATCAGACACGATGAGGCGCTGGAATAAAACAATACATTCCTATGGATGCTTCCATATAGACCGCGAACATTCGCGCACCGAAAATGCAAATGTTTTTTTTCCAACCAGTCCAACGAATCTTTTCAGTTTCTCAAACTTAAAAGACGGGCCATACAATAAGTTTGAGCTAGGATCACATGACCGGAGAAGCTGCTGTTGCACAAAAGGCCGAGAATGGTGGCGTTTTTTCAAAAACCAGTGTAAACAAAAACCGAAGAAGAGTTTCCCGGATAAGAGAAGAGAGTGGATGCTGAGTTCTTGTTATCGTTGGTATTTGAGAACAGATTTATTCTCACATGTTCTTTATACAGAATAACAGTTCTAATAATTCTCCACTGAATCATGTGATCTGTGGAGCACCATCCGTTTTCTTATATGTGCACGAGTGTTATGAGTGAGAGCGCATTTACTCTCTAGTCTAGATCTTCCTTATTAAAAAAAAATAGAGTGGAACATTTTTCTACACATGAAATATGAAAGCAAATAGACATCGTATGACAATATATTTTCTGTATGTGTTTTGTATGCAGCTCACAGTATTTTTTATAGCAATAAAGGATGTTTACAAATAGTAGCAGTGTAGCATTATTAAACATACAAAGAGTTCATGTGTCTGCTTATTATAGAATCAAAATTAACCATAGATCACAATCGGAAGTTATTACAACCACTTGATGATGGTTTAAAACAGGTAAGCAAATACATTAATGATTACATACATTTTCAAGTATAGTTGTACTTCTAAATATATTTTAGGATGTAGCCTATTCTTGTAAGCATTATAGATAGTTTGTGTTTCTGGTGTAGAACCAAACTTTGTTTATCTTAATTTATGTGTTAAATCCATATACGAGATACATATCTGAGGAAAAATGCATTGCTGGTCGCCGCCACCTAGCGTGCAGGTGTGAAAGCACCATTCGTCTGCAATTCACCTTGCTTTTTCGCAAAGTGCTCAGTGTGGAAAGGCCTTAAGACCGCCCAAGCGATTTGTCTGAAGCAGTCCTCCCCCAGACCTAGGCACAGGCACTGGAACTTCACCTCTCGGAGGTAATGGAGTCTGCTCCACAACTCCGAGATGGAACATGACTCACCCACAAAGGCCACCTTAGCATGCTTGATGCCCAGACATGTGAGGCAGCAATCGTGACCATTGTCTGGCACCATGTAACGACCGCATCCAGAAACGCACGGGTGGAATAACATCTTTAAAAAGACACAACGTTGTCTGCGGAAAATCATCACACCTGTGTAATGCTCTTTTAGGAAATACTCTTTTAGTCTGCTGAAGCGCTCAGGGGAGATGGCCACACAACACTACAGGGGGTAGTGCAGCCTGTAGTGTGCACCCACTCAATGAAGGATCCAACCACCCGATGCAGCGCCAGAACACCCTCACACAGAGGCGTGGCAGTCAGATACAAATATTGCATGCCAATGTGCATTGGCTCATTTAGTTTACGTTCAAATTAGACTGGTCTTTCTGGTGAGATTCCCAATTTATCAGTCACCGATGTGACGTCGGAAGTGACAGACTGAAAGGGAACCTGGAGATTTCCTCTTTTCGCACCGCATGTCCTGTCTCTGCAGAGAAAGCCATTGAATATTTGGGTTTCTTCATGGCCACGCCCTTCTCTGGCTTGTTCTGAGGTAAATGGCATTCAGTGCAAAGCTATATCATCCACTTCTCAGGTGTTCGAACGCCATTGGCTATTGCAGGTGCAATAGCAAGATTTGATAAGTCTTCCACATTTCACAAAAGGAGTTTTCCCCAAAGTGACTAAATAGTCGTAATGTTTCATTCCCTCCTCTCAGGGAGCAGTTTTTACATGTGTGATTAAATAGTCTTAGTGTCTCATAGCTTTATTTTTATTTTTAATTTTTTATTATTATTTAAATAGTTTTATTATTTTTCATTATTTTTTTTTTTTATTATTAATTGTATGAAAACATGTGGAAAAAATCTTGCACCAAATATAAATATAATAGTTTCTTTTTTTTTACATTTTTTTATGACACTTAAGGACTACTATCAAAATTTATAATTAATTAAACAGTATTTTAATATCAAAATACATGTAATGGTTTTCTATGTTTTATGGTGGATAATTCTTGCACCAAATATAAACATAAAAGTTTCTTTTTTTTACATTTTATACATTATAATCTAAATCTTCGGTGCAGCTGAACCAGATGCTATGGAGAGCAGCATTTAGATTAATATGTTAATATATGCTGCACGCTTTCCTCTCAATAACAAAATAAACAAAACAAAAATGACAGTGGTGAGAAAGAAGCAGTTAAGAAAGCATCTGATTATAGCAAATGTGGATGTTTGCACAAGCTCTGCAGCTCAGTACTCCAGTAAAGATCAGTCAAATTACATTTATTTATATAGCACTTTATGAATAGATTGCCTTAAATTTAAAATGTTCTTTTATAAAGTAACTCTCCAGTGTGAACCTAGCTAATGAAAAAAATATTTTATTGAATGCAAAAATCAACAATAATTAAAACAAAAACATTAAAGTGATAATTTGGTTTGCAGAGATTAAAGCTTGAAATAGCTCTGGACTGTTTTGGGCCTATAAGGTATTTTAAGAGAGATTATGTTGTGAATAAAATCATTTTTCCAAAAATAAAATTTCTTGTCACTTACCTTTATTTTGTTCCATATCCATATGACTTAAATAAAGGACATGTTAGGCAGAATGATGTCATTCCATTACTTTTTTATACAGTTAATTAAATGGTGAACGAGATTACCTCTCTTGCCTGTTATCACCTTTTGTGTGTAAAAAATATTTATTTGTATTGTAAAAAATAAATGTATAAAAATTGTAATTATGTAATATTAATATAAGCAATAACCTTTTTATTTATTTGTTAGAATATGTATTGCAAAAGCTGAATAATCAGACTAAGTCTAATGATTAATCTTTTAAATAATCATCGATTAGTTAATTAATGGCTTTAATAATCGTTAGATTAATCAATTATCAATATATCTTTTGTTACAGCCCTAGTCCATACCACAGCTAAATTAAAGCAGTCTAGCTGCATTACACTGAAGATTGTGTTGTATAATTCACTCACAGATGACAAAAGCCATGACCATGAAAATAGTCATGCAGACTGTTCCTAGAAGTACAAGTATCCCAGTTTGTCTGGTACATGGACAACCTGCAGGAAAAAAAAAATAACATATGCTTGATTAATTTGTATTGTTTATTTCATCCCCACCCAAGTTTAATACTTGAGACTTATATACTTTAATAGAGTTTACAGCAATATTACAAGCACTGTATATAAGCAATAGTACTAATGATACATGTATCAGCACAAAACATTACTTAGCACATGAATGTGATCAGTAATTGAAGCTGAGAAAGAAGGATTTTGCTAAATGGCATTCTCAATTCTAATTACATTCCAAATATAAAATTTGATTTTGTAGTGATAATTTAAAAAAATTAAATAAAAAAAAGACATTTAAATAAATGTAATTGCAGGACTTAAAACATTTTCCATTTCACCTGAATGGTAAAAGTCAAATTAGCTTAATGCTTTAAGATTTAAGTTAGTTTCATTATTTCTCAAACAGTTTCTTTTTTATATCAAATAGAATGTAATTTTGTAAATCTTTCAAACCTCTCCGAAATGATTTCTTTGGTTCACATTCCATCTCCATTCTTATGTATTCTTCTGAGCAATCCATTCCAATTTTCTGAGACCATAAAATGGAAGTAAAATGAGCTTGATTAATAGCTTGATTAACTTGATTCTCATAATGAAAAATCAAAACAACACCTCCCTTGTATTATAATCCTTTAGCCAATCATGTTCCTTAAATAAAAAAGGCACATTCACTTCCACATTCTGAAGAACTGATATTTAGGGACTGGGGGGATTCTAAGTATTCGTTTACTGTTTCCTATTACAAATAGGAAAATGTCTAAAAGAAAATTATGTCTAATGTAAAAAAAAATCCAATGAGAGGTATCATGATGGTTGTGTGATGCCTACTTTACATCATGTATTAGCTGGAATATGGCACTCTTGAATACTTGATTCTGACTGGTCAGTCACAGCATTCCAATGTGTGTTGTTCCCCAATAACAACCGTCATAATTAGCAACACAGAATAACACACCGCTGCTCTTGGTATTTAAAGCCAGCTTTACATGTGAGACTTTAAAGTCTCTCATATCTCACAGCCACACTCTCCCTAGTCTCATTCAAAAGCAACTGCTATAATCTTGCGTCTTAGTTATCGACTGTATTTACTGTAAAATGAAACCGGAGGACATCAGATTAATAGTAGACCAGCGGTAATATTCGTCTTGTCGCCAGAAGGATTGTTGTACACTCTCATGGATTGTCACTGTCACCTTTGGCTTGCTAAGTTGGGGGCACTTAATTTTTGGCAATATTATCTGTGTGACTGCACAGACACTGTTGGATAAGAACTGAACTGAGCTGGACGATGGTATCACTGAATCAATAATGAACTGACTTTAACTGAAAAATGCATTGTTTAAATACATGTCATAAAACAACTAACCATATAAAACAAATCACAAATTATGACAAAGATATCATCACACAACAAATATTTGACAGCATTTACTCCAGACCATAAGCTATTTTAAAAAGATAAGTCTTAAGTGAAGACTTAAAAACCTGAAAAGAGGAGGCTGATCTTATATACAATGGTAAATTGTTCTACAGCTTAGGTTTTTCCTCCATCCTAGTTTTAACTTCACTCACACAATCAGTCAGAGACTGGAGAGATATAGCTGGAAGATAAAGCTGTATATCATCTGCATAAAGATGATATGAGATCTGATACTTACGAAAAATCATAGCTAAAGGAAGGAGATAAAGGGAGAACAAAACAGGGCCTAAAACGGAACCCTGATGTACCCCACGTGTACATACAGCATTAACAGAGGTAAAATTCTCAATATCTACAGATAAAGATCTCCCCTTAAGATAGGATGTGAACCCATTTAATGCTGTTCCCCTAATTCCAACATACTCCTCCAGTCGTCTAAATAAAATAGAATGGTCGATAGTGTCAAAAGCTGAGCTTAGATCCAGAAGGACCAAAACCCCCCATTTCCCAGAGTCGACATCTAATAGCAAATCGTTTAACACTTTCAAAAGAGCAGATTCTGTACAATACTTGTACTATGAAACTTGTACAATACTTCACTATTCTTCAAGAAGGAGGAAAGCTGATGAAAACAACCTTCTCCACCCTGTTCCTGTCCTGCACCAGTCTCCAGGGTGCCTAGAACATTCAAAGGACTAATAATAAATAAATAAATAAATAAAATATTTCAATGCAAATCAATATTTCACATCTAATTATTTACTAATTTGGCAAGTAGTCATGTAATAAGCGTAGAATCAGCTTAGAATAAAGACAGGCTGATCAAGAACCCGACTTGAAGGGTTTATTTTGCAGTAACAACCAGCTGGATGTACTTTATCCCTTACTTAAAAAAAAAACATTTCACCTCCACAACATGTGCTCTTGTCCATGGATCTAGTTTGTCATTTTTATTTTTTAAATATCTGTCCTGTGTGTTGACTTCCTTTTTACCATTTGAAATATCACTGCTAGTGAAAGACTAATAATTGCTGAATTAACAAAATACTGCAGTTGTGCTGATCTTGGACTTTTAAACATTCCAAAATATATTAAACAAAGGAAGTGAGAGTAATTCGTATGAAATTCATAATAAGTTTTGATCATGATCTAACCGTTTTGGCTATACTTAAATATGATGTCTGCCCTGAAAAATCCTGTATCTTTCTTTTAGTACTTTGGCATGAAAATACCAGAGGCCAGACCTCTTTTATAGCTTGAACATGCTGATAAGCGGACGTCAACCAAATGCATAATATTTGCAGCTGCATGAGATGTCTTTAAAAGTTAAAAGAATGTTGAAAGGTAAATAAAAGTAGAGCTCTATTGACTGTATTTTTGGAATGAAGACATTTACAACAAAAGTAATTTACCTCATCCTGAGAGTTAAAACAAAACTAATTTACTTAAAATGAAAGTACAGGGAGACATGCGATAAACATTCAAATACATACTTTAGCCAAAATACTAACCTATAAGTTTTCACATAATTAAATTATTTATAGGAAGACAGTTGTTTTATTTGTTTATTCTTGTTGATTTTGTTGAGTGTTGATTTTTTAAAACAGAGCGAGAAGGGTTAATTTGGTAGGGTGAGATATGAATTGTCATATTATAGGATTTCTGTGGGTCCTTAAAAAGTCTTAAATTTAGTTTGTCAAATTCCATAAAATATCTTATAGTAGCTACACCAGAAAATCTTAAATTATGAGACAGAAAACAGTCATTGCAATACAGAAACGTGACTATGAAACTTCAAATGGCTAATTTAAATAAATGTGAACACATAAGGTGTCAAGGGTTGGTGAGGTACAAACATACAAGGACGAAAGAGATCAACAAAAACGTAGTTTAATTAGAAAATCCAGCAGACAGGCAAGTAAACCAACTTAACATAGACGTTAACTCAACATACCATGGGTACCAAAAATTCTGATCATGTGTATATGCATGTACACACAGGTGTTTGATATGTATTTTGAATTTTGCACTTCATTGCTTTGTGTTAGGGTTTGCAGAAATGTCCATGAAATTTCTGGAACATGACCTGGCAGAAAATTACAAATACATTTTTTTTTTTTTTTTTTTTTTTTTTTTTGGTTTTTTTTTTTTCATGCATTTTGATGATTTGTCAACATGTAAAACTACTATTTATTATTTATTTAAAGATTACCAGTGTCACAGGACAGTTTCCAAAATGTGCCCGATTCCATGTCATTTTGATTGCTTTAAATATCCTATTTCTTATGCATTGACGTGCTATTTGGTCTTTTTACTTGCATGACTTAATGAATGAATGTGTTAAAATAGCCCTGGGATCAAATATTGGGTTTCAATGCAGACATTTTTATCCTTATTAGTGTCAATACTTTTTGTACTTAATGTAAATCAGATGAAAGGAAATGCGGGTGAAATATGAAAAAAGTTCAAATATATGCAATTTTCATTAACTGTTATCAAAAAAAAAAAAAAAAAAAAAAAAAACAGACAATAAAAAAAAAAAAAAAAAGGATGCACAAGGGTCAAGTCCTTAAAATGGAAGTACAGCACAGGGCAATTCAATAAACACTCAAGTACACACTCTCAAAACATAAGACTAGTTTAATTTATTTACCTACCACATATATCCAGTCCTTCAACTTTGTCTCAACCATAAAACACTGGAGAAACTTTCATAATGTACAAAACTAATGTGTGCACCAGAAAGAAACCATTTACACAGAACAACTTCTCTCGCAGGAACTCATCCACCTGGTGAAGGACAGATTACCTTAAAGATATGGATCAAATAAAACTGGCTTTTTAAATTCATCAAGTGCAAAAATACAAGCCATCCGGTTTTTTTTAGCCCCTCTGCGATGCTAACAGTTTACTTCCATTGCAAGTGGTTTACTGTAAACATGATTTTTGTTTTTTAAATGAGATATAAAGCACTAATTTATAACTGATTTTTTTGTTTTTAATGTATATCAAATTTAATTATATTTAAAAACCAATTCAGCACACAAAAAGGATCCAAATCAAAGTTTTATTGGAAGAAAAAAGCCCACAAGCACAAGCTCCATATCTATAACACTGAGTATGCAATGAGGTTCAACACAAAGGACATGCTTCAGGTGGAGCGCTACTGTAATACATATGAGCGAACCAGAGGAGGCAGCTTCTGGAATGAATGCAAAAAAGAAAATGCTGAGAATGGTAAAAAAAAAAAAAAAAAAAAAAAAGATTAAAATGGAGAGAATAAAACTGGAGCTCTAAAAGAAGTCCACATCATCGGGAGCGTCTAAGTCACGGTATTCAATGATATTGCGAGGATCCCCACGCATCATTCTGAAAAAGACAGAATTTTGTCCATTATCATCCTAAGAGCTTCTAAAACAATATCACGTCTGTTCCCTAACTACAATTAAAACAGAACTGAAATACGACAGACTCACCGGTTGTTTCTAGGTTTTCCAGGGTAACCTCCTTGTCCACGGAAGTTGTCGTAGTTGCCCCTGCCGCCTCCACCATACTGGTTGGGTGGGTAAGGAGGACCACCTGTTAAAGTGTCAAAGAAACACCTCAAAAATGAGTCTCACCTAAGCACCACAATGCTCTGATTGTTTATCATTGCATAAATTCAATCAATGCACATAAAAAAAATCCTTTCATTGACTTGGCCTGAATACTAGAATATATAAACACCTGAAATTTGGCATGACTGTGAGAGCACAATTCTGCAGAGAACCTGAGCAAGTTTCAAAGCTTTGATATTTATTTATTTTTTTTTAATTGAAAAAGGCTAGCTATATCAGTGTTTTATGGTTGCACCACTGTTGAAAAACTGAGATGCATTAGAAATGGTTTTGTGATCACATCATGACTTCCTGAAAATGCCAAAGCTGCGAGCCTGTGTTAACAAAAAAATTCCACTCGCACTCTATTACTTCAACAAACACACACCTCCATAACCCATCACTGGAGGTCTGGGCTGGCCAAAACCCATGAGACCTTGAGGACCCTGAGGTGGGAATGGAAGACCTCCCGGCGAAAGCACCCCTAATGAGAGAAAGAAAAATTAGAAATGTTTGCGAGACGATAATGTGATTTTTTAACTTCCGATATAAAATCAACAAGATTGATATGTGACCTTGGAGCACAAAACCAGTCTTAAGTGTACATTTTTCAAAATTGAGATTTGTACATCATCTGTTTGTTGAATAAATAAGCTTTCTATTGATGTATGGTTTGTTAGGAGGACAATATTTGTCTGAGATACAACTATTTGAAAATCTGGAATCTGAGGGAGCAAAAAAATCTAAATATTGAGAAAATCACCTTTAAAGTTGTTCAAATGAAGTTCTTAGCTATGCATATTAATAATCAAAAATTAAGTTTTAATATATTTATGGTATGAAATGTACTAAATATCTTCATGGAACATGATCTTTACTTAATATCCTAATTATTTTTGGCATAAAATAAAAATCTATAATTTTGACCCATACAATGTATTTTTGGCTTTTGCTAGAAATATACCCCAGAGACTTAAGACTGCTTTTGTGCTCCAGGGTCACATATATGCTTTTTACCCTGTCCTGGGCCTGGAGGAGGAGGAGGCTTCATCTCTGGGATGGAGGGTCTTTTTGCATCCATCAGGAAGTTGTTGAAAAAGACGACCTCTTTCTTTACTTCCTCGATCTTGTCGCCGTGTTTGTTTAGAATGTGCTTCCTCACAAACTCTGGGCCCTAGAGAGAGATTCATATTTTTTTATTAATTTTGTCTAGAGAGATGTTTTTATTTTTTTTTTTTTTTTGTTACATTTAAAAAATTGTTTTAAATTTTTTTGATGTTACATTTTAGAAGTAGTTAGAAAGAAGTGTTGTGTTATTGTTTACTGTACTCTAATAATCTTTGTTTTATTTACTCGACCTGTAGGGCCTAAGGACACCAGATGAACAAAGCAGCATGTTATATCACACACCTTAAACTTTTTGCCACTCAGAGGACAAAGCCACTTGTCTTTGCCCAGTTCCTGTGTGTTGGCCAGCACAAACTTTTCCACTTCCTGTTCTGGATCTTTGCGGCCCATCTTTGCTGCCTCGTCTTCAGACAGGGATTCCTTCACACTGAACAAGGCTCCCAGCTTCTCTTCAAATATCTTCTGCCAGTCAGCCACTACAAGAGGATCAGAAGTCAACAAGCTCAGCTCATTTCTCAGTTACATGGGGTTATTTAAAGGTGAAGTGGAGTTCCTTTGCAGTTTGTTGCAGAAAACTAACATTTAATCTCATCCTAAAATTTTGGCCCTCGGTTGAGCCAGAAGTTGACCTGATAGATCGCTCAAACAAACAGAGACACAACATTTACGCTCTTTAGGATGTCAACCACGTCACGGCTTTCATATAGGGCTGGGCGATTTTTCAGATTCTATCAATTAATGTTTTGCACAACGTGCTGCTTCCCCCAAAATCTCTCTTCTGCACAATTTCATGTACAGTATTTACACAGTTTTTGTATAGTCTCAGTTTGTGCATGTATAGTCAACTATTTATAGCATATGTATAGTCGGATGGTTAACTGTTGTATAGGTCTAAAATAGTTTTTCTTATACTACTACTGTTGTATGTTTATATTAATGTTTAACTAGTATGTAGCACCGTGGTCCATCGAGACACTATACGTCCACACATGTAGCAGAATGACAATAAAGCTCGACTTGACTTTATTTCATTTTATAGAATCACGATTTTGAATAGAAATATTAGCAAACGTCAGAATTAGACACTATGCCAATGATAACAGTAAAGAGATAAGAATGTGATTTGTTTAAAATTTACATCATGTTGACAACTTCATGTGTGCTGCACTTGGAATAGAATTTTCTATAACTAGAGGGTTAATAAAGAAAAAGTTATTTGAACCATGTTATGGTCACATTTTCAAGTTTACTAGTTTAAAATCGTAAAAAGAATCGGTCAAATGTTCTGAAAATAAAAAAAAGAAATTGAGATTTACATTTTTTGCCATATCACCCAGCCCTACTTTCTTATATAACCAACTATACATTAAACTGGGATGCAAAAAAAAAGAAAAAGAATTACAACAATAAATCAAATCACGCTTCAAGAAACGCAGCACAGTTAGTTGCTGGCAGTACAGGCAGCGCTCACCCTCTCTGTGAGTGATGCGGTTGGGGGGGATGGGTCCTCGCACATGGATAATACCGCAGCGGTTTGGCATCTCGTCCTCGCTCGGGTAATCACAGGTGTTATAATAATCAATAGAGTGTACGATACGCAGATAGAACAGGAGACGATCCAACACCTGGGAGGAGACAGACACATTACACTCCTGAATTAAACACCAAACGGAAATAAGACTGAAATTCTCATTTACACTTATTGATCTCAAACTATTTAAATGAGTTTTTGGATCATATTTTTTATTTTTAAATCGTTTTGTGATTTATTTTTTTTTTTTTTCAATAATTCCCAATATGATGACAACGAGAATAATGAGAACTGGGCATATTTAATTTATCTATCCATATATTAATTTTATTTATCACAAAATAAATGTCAATGAAAAAAAAAAAAAGCACATTTGCAAAAAAGGCCTAACATTACCTAATATGATGAATATCAGTGGAAAAAAGAAATCAATAAATCATGTCCAGTCCCAGCTTAAAATAAGAATTAAGATTTTTCAAATTGTGTGGATTAGGAATGTCTTCAGAATCATGTCTTTGTGGCAGTTTTGCTGATTAAGGGATAATATAAGACTTCTTCACCATACCAACTTTCAACTTTTGTTGTCGAAAACAAAAACGCTACAAAAGGTTTTATTTTGTAAGTGTGAGACGTGCTCAAAGAAAACAGGGTGTTATTGTTGAAATCAGGACCCCAAAATTAATCAGAAAGAAGAACTGTATTTTATAGGGATGTAACGATTAACCGCGAGCCGGTTGAAAATCGATTTAAATATGTGACGATTCAAATCGGTTGAGATGCATTTAGTGGAAGTTTATATGAATGCATGTCTGAGAGGAACTTACTGTCTTTAGAAAAGTTTAGATGGTATTTTTTCTTTTAGTCTTGCCTCTGTATAATGCATATTAAAGTTCATGAGTGCAGCGCTGCTTTGTTTACAGCAGTAACCAAGGAAACGCTTTAAGCGCCACCTGCTGGCAGAGAGTGAATCTGCATCTCGTTCAGCTCGTCCGCTGGTTCATGCAGATATTTTTATGTATAAGTTCACAAAACTGAAGTCAAAACATTCTGTTTTTGCTTCAGAATTTTAAAATTATACAATCTAATTTAAACTAAAAACTGCTCATGTTGCATGTATCTTAGTTTGGATCATGAATAAATGCAGTGGTTGCCTCTAATTTTAAATGTAAAGAGCACAGACAAAGCCTTATTTTGTTTATACGAAGAGATTAATTTTATTTCTTTTACTTATTTTTTTGATTTGGGGCTTATTTGAAAATTTCAATTTAGTTTTGTTATTTACATTTACATTCTATTAAAGTTTTGTAATTTAGCAGACACTTTTATCCAAAGCTACGTACAAATGAAGATAATAAAAGCAATCAAAACCAACAAAAGAGCAATAATATGCAAGTGTTATATTAGTATATTATAGTTATATTATAATTTCACAAAGAAATGTACAGCATTTTGTCCAATCAATAATAAAAGGACAAATTAAATTCATAATGTTTTAAATATTTTGTTTAAAAATAAAAATCGTGAATAGAATCGTGAAATCAAAATCGTGAGTTAAGTGAATTGTTACATCCCTAGTATTTTATTCCACAAATATGGGCGGTGTAGTGTATTGCATCTCCTGATTTTGGGGTCGAGTAATAATGACATTTTTTCTGACCTTGACGAGTTTTTCATCTCTCTCCACAGTTATCTCAGTGGGGTTTCCCTCTTTGGATCCCTCCTCAGAGTCGGCTCCTCCTGCACTTCCCAGAAGCTCTTCCTCCTCTGCACTCACTTCCTCAATCAGGTAATCAGTGATGTTCTTCAAAATGGGGTTTTGAGCAGGGAGTTCAGGAAATTGGAAAAATAATAGATCAAATCTCACAGTCAAAACCATTTCAAATGGTGTCAGTCTGAGGCTGTGCAGTGAGAATACCTCCAGGGTGTGTGTCTCTTCTCTGGGTTTGTGGCTCCACAGCCTCTCCCTGTCATCCAGGGCATGGATCAGTTTAGCAGCCAGCTTGATGTCATTACGCAGAACCTGCTTGTGCTGAGTGATTCCGTTTACGTTCCGCACACGACGTGCCAGATCTCGATTGACTCCAGGAGCCAGCTCACAGTCCCGCAGCTGCTCAGAGAGGAACAGAAGTCATTGAGCGAGACGTTTGCTACACATTGTGCTTCCTCCATCCAGCGACTCTAGAACTCACCCGGATGTTCTGCAGGTTCCAGCAGATCTCTTTGATGTTCACACCTCTGTCGAAGGTCACCCAACAACGCCTGAAAAACCTGAGTCACAGAGATGGAAAATTGAGCTTTTTAAAGAGTCCCCAATGTCTTTTTTAATATACTGAAATCATTTAGCGAAATATTTTAGATTGGCAAATACAGATAACATTAAGTAACCTAAGATTTATTAATTTATATAATTTTCATGTTTAATTGTATTATCAAATTTGAAAAATTTTAGGACTTTAAGACCTGCACATAATACAGAAAATTAAATTTATGACATCCTTTAATTTATGGTGCTCCTAATGTGGCAGTCAAAAATGGCCACATTTTTTATTGCAATGAAAAAATTGTTTTGTTTTTAATTTTGTTGTTTTTTTTGTTTTTGTTTTTTGTTTTAAGAATATTTAACTACTTTGAGCTTTGACCTGAAATTTCAATTTCTAACTTAAACTGTAATTCTCAAATGCTTTGGACCACAGACTTAATTTTGTTTTTTTGTTTTTGTACTGTTAAAAAAATTGATAAAAAATAAAATTTTCAAATTTTAATATGAGATACATATTTTTCAAAACATGTTTTACTCTAAAACTGAAAGAAAAATCAAAGCCCAAAATCTAAACACAGTTTCAAATTTAAGGTTGATGTATCCAACAACGAGCTTTCAGTACGTTTTTGTTTGGGCGCAGTACCCAACATTTCCACTAGATGTCATTTGTTTCCCATTCATTTCCAATGCGGTCAATTTTGACAGTGAGGAGTACAAGTACTATTTTTTTCAGGACCACTCAACCCATGAATTTTGTGTTCACATAGCAAGTTTAGTACCATTCCAATGAAGTTTAAAAAAAAAAAAATAAAAAAAAAAAAAAATTCCGTCCAATGAAGTTTAAAAAAAAAAAAATGATAAAAGAGCACTCTGAATACATGTTTATAATATGCGTTATATTCTCAATAAGAATTTCAGCTATATCACCCGCTCTAAAGTGTTGAAACTGAAGAGAATCTAACTTCAACATACCTGCGCTCTGGCTGCGGTTCTGACAAACAAACACGCATAAATCCTGGATAACGTCGACACAGCTGCCAACAAAAACAAAAACTGCAGCATTTAGACAACACTTCATGGACAGTAGCAGCAAAAATCTGCAGTGCTTTGCGTGCACACTTACAGCGACGATCTCCGCTTTAGATATGGTTGGAGCGATGCTCCTCATGAACAGAGAGCATGTCCTGTGAAGAGGTCGAGGTCGTGGAGGCTGATCGTCCTTTGGTTTCTTCTCCTCCCTTTCCTTCTGCTCCTCCGTTCGCTCCTTCACATCAGCGGCTTTAAAAGAGCAGGAGCACAGCCGTCACAACCATGACACTTTGACACGGATGATCCATTATCATAAGCCTGGACACTGACCTTCCCCCTCCTCTTCTTCCTCTTCCTCCTTCTCCTCTCCCTCGTCCGGTTCTCTCTCTCTTTCTGAGGGTTTCTCCGAGCAGTGAGAGTTCGAGTCGGAGTCAGAATCAGATTCGCTGTCAGATGCACTGGCTTCGTCTTCACTGTCTCCACTGTGCTTCCTCTTTCTCTTCTTGCTTAGCTAAAGAGAGAAAGAGAACATCAAAGCACCCGATTGCAATTAATGTAAGTAGATATACTAACATTTATTAAAGTTACAAAACAGTTCGACCCAACAGACGGTACCCAAAGCGTCAGAACTTGGCTAACTCACCTTCTTGGGTTCTGGGATTGGTTCAGCAGGTGCTTCTTTCTCGGTCTTCTCCTCTCCTTCACTTCCTCCTGCAGAAGCGGCCGCATCCTTCTCAGTGCCCTCATCACCCTCACCCTACAGACACAATATTACACATCACTGTTACAAAGATACTCTCAATACTGCACGATCTTCTGCTCCATTATGCAACGTTCTCTTACCACCTTGTCTTTTTCAGTCGAGGGTTTGCGCTCAACATCCGCGGGCCTGGGCTCGTCCCGTTTAAGAGCTTCAGAACCAGGTCCACCGGATGACAGTCTCTCTCGCTCCTCCTCTTCCTCGGTGGGCTGTTCCAGGATGCGCAGATCATTTTCCATTCCTCCTTCCATCTTTATAACGGCTAACAGAGACAAACGAAGCATGTTTTGAGAAAAGCGCACGTGTAACTGACCGCTATAGTTCATCATTACCAATGGACACAGTTTGGAACGACACAAGGTTGAGCAAATGACAATTTACTTCTTTAGACATTTAAAACTAGCAAATGAACAGCATTTCTCTTTACCTGCATCTAAAATCTTGGTGATTTGCGGAGCATGCTCTATGTCCAAAGAGACCGGTTCAAACCAGTTATTGTCCATCAGATACATGTAGACGTTCAGCCGGTTCTGTAGAGCACTGTGGGCTTCTGCTTTACGCCTCCCAGCCTCATCCGGGTGGTACTTCGAACGAAACCTGACAGGTAGACAGAAAGGAGAAAGAGGGACAAATGGGGTGTTTGGGGAAGAAAAAACAGCATGTTAGCAACCATTTTTGAGCTCAACCTCACAAACTAGTCACCAAGAGACCTGCTAGTTAAATCCTGCCTTCTACTTATCTTAAAGTGCTTTGATAAATCTAATGTAAACCAGCAATTCCATTATCCCACATAACTGACCCACTTTCTGTCATATGACTTTGTGGCTCTATTCTAAAACTAGTGAGCTGTCTAGACAGGCAGCATAAACATGCTCCCAAAGTGAAGGACGTTCCAAAACTAAAGAAACAGTTTTGTTGCCTTCTAAGATGCCTTTTTTTAGCTAGATTCTAAGACAGCATTGCACGTATCCTTCCAAGATGATACCTGAAGGACCCTTTTACACACATTCATGTTATCAGAAGCACAGTTTGGTAAACTTCTATAGCGGTGAACAGAAATGACAACAAATCCATGTGTGTGAAATAGTTTAACAACACTGTTAATGTCAAACTCCAATGAAATAAACCGAGTGAAGCGAGAAAAAAACTGCTGCATATGCAGAGCATTCAAAGTTTCATTCCAGTTAACATGCTGTCTTAGAAGGCAGCTGCATGTTTAGGCAGTATTTAGCAAGGCAGCACACTAGGTTTCGAAGAGCTTATGACACCAATTTGTTGGCTACATTTTAAGTGCACTTCTGTCAGTCTCACTACACATGCTATAAACAAATCTTGTGTTTAAGTGTGTGTAATACAGCAAGGTAGACTCACCACCAAAGAAGTAGAAACAAAAAATAATAAGTAAAACAACAATAGAAACTGATGCATTATCAAGAAACGAGAGTCAAAACAGTTTTCATTGTGTGCACTAAATTTACCTGATGTCCTCCCCGCATTACAACACATTTACACTGAGAGCGGTCTTCTCAGAGGAGTGTGTACATACACACCATTTCTGCATTTTTGGGAGGGGTTTGATTGATCCAAATATCAAAAATGAAAAAGAAAACGGGGGAAGAAAGGCATCACACTACAGAAAATAAAATAAAAAATCTTTCCGTGAACGCGACGGTAGGTTTGGGTTGTGAGTGTTCGGCTGTCTAGCTAAAAGCCCTGGTACTTGAGTCTAATGGCAGCTGCATTGTGCGCAGTGCAAACCCTGACTAACTAACAGCGACTCCTGCGGCGGGTCCAAGAGCTTTTCTCATCTTCCAATACCTTGTGGTGATGGAGGGAAGAAGGATTTGTGTTAATTTGTACACCAATAAACAATATGCAAAAACCTTAAAATAAACCAATGTTAAAAACACAGTCAATGATGAGACCAATTCAGTCGCTGTGGAGACAAACTGATGAGACAGTAGACATCATTTAGAAATAATGCTATCAGGAGCAAATAAAGCACTCGAGATTTAAAGGAATAGTTCATGCAAAAAAGAAAATTATTCCAATTTTGGATGAACCACAACTTTAAAAGGTGACCATGTAACTCCACCCTCAAAACCGACTGTAGTAAACTACTCATTAAAGGATATTCAATGTCATGCTCGGAGGTACAAGATTATTCATCTTAACTCCAGGCCAAATGAATAATTAACAGAATACAGTCGCATGTTCAGAGGCTGATAGGTGCAGAATCTGGCCACTTGCGTGCTAAGATGCGGGACTTGCTGTTCCTCCATCACTAGCTTAATGCACAAACACTACTTAAACAAAAACAGTAACTGTTATCGTACCACTCTTCGTCTTTATGGGCCAGGAAGAAGTCCTGCATCTGCTGCCGCCTGAAATCGATCTTGTACTCATTGTAGCGTTTGACCGACTCCGTCTCATCCACAGAGTCGTCCAGGGACAGCAGGAACTCCTTAAAGGTCTTCATCACAGGAAGGGGAGGACCAAGATCCATATCATGGATGTTTCCCAGCCTGGAGGAGGACCAGAGGGGTGGTGTTAACGGGTTAAATGGTGGACTGCAGAGCGGCTCATTTCCTTCCTGCTCACCTGGCCTGGATGGGGATGCCATGATGCGGCTGCATCAGGTGCATGTCCGGGTGACCCCACGGCTGAGGAGGGGCGTAGCTGGGTCCTCCACCACCTCCATAACCCAGGTCATAGCCACCATGGTAAGGGTCACCTCCATGGTCATCCCTGAGAAGAGTGCAGAAGAGGCATTTGATATCTTTGGCTTCATTTCAAAACCTAGTGAGCTGCCCACATAGGAAGTATTTTAAGGCATCACAGACACACTTCTTACTATTTGTGTACGCTTATAGTAAATCACTTTATTTTCCTCCATATTCAGTTTTTTTTTTTTTTCTGTTTTTCCCTTTTTTAATTTTTCTGGATTCCACTTTAATGGTCAAATTAAATTTGACACCAAAAAAAACATGTCTAATTAATAAAAAATGTCTAAACAATTTATTAAATTCAGCAAGAGTTTTTAGGGCTCTATGAAATTCCTTTTTATTTTCCCAAAATCCGTTTCATTTTTCATGTTTTCCATTTTCATTTTTTTGGGATTCTGTTCTCATGGTTTAAAACGGCAATCAAAAAAAAATGTCTGATTGAATTAATAAAACATTAATAATTTATTAAAATATTTACAATAATATGGCCCTTTTATTTTTTCAGAAATTCTGTCTCATCTGCTTTAAAATTTTCTTTGTAAAAAGCAAAAAAACAAAACTGTGGTAATCAATTGAAGGCATAACATTAACCATTTCATTGATCTTTTAAAATATAATCAAATAAATGTAGCAATTCGTTTTATTTTGGTTTAATTAGGATACTGCCTATGTAGGCTGCAGACAGTAAGCCAGTCTGCTAGGTTTCAAAACAGAAGTTTAAAAGTGATCCAGTAAAACACAGCTGTTGTTGTTACCAGTCTCTCCTCATGCGCTTCTGCTGTGGGCTCATGTCATGACGTGGAGGGGAAAACCTCTCTCGTCTGCCCCTCTCGTAGTCACGATACTCTCCTCTGCTGCGCCGCTCGCGGCCCCGGTCCCACTCTCTAGCCGAGGGCCGCCAGTAAACGACAACCACAAGAAATATATATAAAAATATGCACACATACAAGTCTCAGTCTTGACCTGAGACATAACCATCATAAACATTAAAGAGGATAATAATCAGATATGGACAAAGCATCATTAACAAAAACTGCTGCAATTTATTCTGTAAATGTCTTTCCGTCATAGTTTATGCATGTCTTCTTAGAGGGTGTTTACACACCTTTTTAAACTGTGTGCCATTCATTAATACGACAATGGTGTTTTGAAGGTCTGAAAACCACTAAAATGATGCCACATGCGTATTATTACGTCTAGTGTTTCTTTACTACGTGACATCGCCAACTACTGGCCACACATGCATAATACAATATTTCTATTTTTTTCCACTACATTGTCATCTTCATGCAAAACATACATTTTAAGAATTTTTTTGCACATCTTGGCATTTCCATCCAGTGTTTTTTTTTTAGGTCATATCCCAAAATTTGCATAAAAATAGGTCGATGGAAACAAAGCCAGTAATGTAAACCTCTCAACTTTCTATTTTGGATATGTAATTCATAATCAAATGATGTTTTCAGCAATATTAGGCATGCAATTAAGAGTGAATGTGCGTATTTCAAAGCATGCAAATATTTAATGTAAGAAAAACATCATTTTTTGTCATGTTCAAGACATGCTTAACCCCTTAACTGTCACCGACGCTTGGCGCTCTTTTTTGTTGTTGTCCTTTTTCTCTATAAAATCTTTTAGTAATCATCATAAATTCTATATCATCTGAAAGCTTAGAAGCCAAGATTCATCCTGTGAAAACCATTTTGAAATCGGACATTGCGTTACCATGGAAATGGTTGTTTATTTTATTTTTTATGGCTCCTCCCCCTTAGTGGGCAGTGATAAGTGTCATATTACAAAATGCATTACAGTCTTTTAGAATCAAAACTTTTTATAATCTTGGGAACAAACATATCATTGGAAAGGTCTGAGTCTCAGGATTCCATATTTTGAGATAGAAGTAAAATTGACAAAGAAAAAATTCATTAAACAAAATTCAAAGTAGCTTTGAGGGCTTCCAGTGGCTGTTTGTGGTATGACGCCCTAAATAAAATCTCACAGGAACCTCAGTTTTTTTCATATCAACTTCAAATTTGGAACATAACTTATTTAGACAAGGCTTTAATTTTATACCAATTTTAGAGTAAAACCTGTTATGTAAAATATTTAAAATAAATAAAATAAAATTAATATAGCGCATTTTATTTACAGTACATTTAAACTTCTATGACTTAATTTTTTGAAAAAATTCCACTTTTGCCAAAATCTGCAAATTTTAAACCTTTAAAACCTTAGGTCTATATTCTAAAGTTTTCATAAATTACAACAATTTAAAGGGGGGCTACAATGGTGTTTCATGTATTCAGAGTCGACCAGAGGAGAGCGAGACCGCGCTCATCCACGCGCTTCATCGGGAAATCCTCGGCAGCTTTGCAAAGGATTTGTTCAAGAATGTCTCTAAATAAGTGTGTTTTTGGATGTGAGGGAAAGTTTACCGTGTTCAGCTTCCCAAAGAACCCAGCGTTACACGAACAGTGGATGCAGTCTGTTTTTCCGGGGCAGTAACGGAGTGTAGCAAGTGCGTTTGTGTTTTTTTGTCATTTCAGTGACAAATGTTTTATAAACAAGGCCCAGGTCGACGCTGGATTTGCACAACGTTTGCTATTAAAACATGGAGCGGTCCCAGTGATAAAAGACCCCGTTCATGTAAGTACAACTGCATCAGATTTCTGTCTTTGTTTGGAAATCCGCACATAAGTGAATATATGTTAATGGAAACAACACGAAACATCAGTATTATAGCTCCGCCCACGACACGCCTCCAGGAGCTCGGCTTTTTCTGGAGAGAATCAGAAATCTTCTATATTTTTTTTTTATAAATATGATAAAACTAAAGACTTTTTGGAGATATGAAGGATGCAGTACTACTCTATAGGTATTCAAGATTAACATGAGATTAGGTGAAGCTGTGTATGTTATGTACCCTTTAAGTTTGGATAGTGCACTTTAATGCCTATTTTAAAAAAATAGAGGTGACAGTTAAAGGGTTAAAGTCTTTTTTTTTTTTTTTTAACACCCCTAAGTGGACTTGAAATCTCTGCTCCATTACTCAGACTATCTGCAGACATAATACTTGGTTTGTTTCAGAAGATTAGTTCCCTCTCTCTCACCGGTCACTCCAGTCCTCCCTGCGGCGGTCCTCTCTCTCGCGGGACCGGTCATAGTCGCTCCTCTCCCGGCGGAACTTGTCTCTTCTTCTGCGGTCGTACTCATCGTCGCTGTCGGCCATGGTGTCTTAATTAGGACGAGGCTTTGCTGTGAAACACAAGAGAGTGGAGAAATAAATGTGTTTATTATTAACTGCAGAGTGTCTCCCGATTCCACAAACCACATCCCAAAGAAACTAATTACACCTGTAACAATGACTAGTGAGAGAATACTTTCTAATAAAGTATCGTTAATACGCAGTGCATCGAAGACAATAGAAGAGGCATCGAGTTGCTATGAAAAAGTCGCTAACTGCAACAAAGAGCCACGCGCTCTGACAATCTTGGATTGTTATGACGTATAGCTTTCAGTAGATGTTAAAATTTGGTGGTGATCCATAATATAATCACCTTATGACCGACACTACTAACCAGTAACTAGGTTTAAAAAGCTTTAACCGGGTGAACTCCCGCCAGCGTGCGACCGTCCTGACCGACAGCAGCGGAAGTGACGATTATGTTACAGAACTGCTGCGCCACTGTGTGACCGGATGACCGAAATATCGAGCGCTGGCAGACAGACAGCTGCTTTTCTTAACTTTTCTTTTCACATAGTAAATTTATCAGCGTTTTCATAGCGATTCTTTTGGCCAAGGGGTTATTTTTTTATTTTTTATTTTTGGCAGGTGCTGTTGTCATGGTGGAATACACACCAGATCTCTACATCAAATGCATCGCCTTCAGACCCGCTCAGTAGAACACAGCTGCAGTCGATCCGATCATCTTACAGATCGATGACGTGTGTTTGCGGCAGGAGAGAGACGTGCTTCCTGCAAGACTCAGCCATGGATGTCAGTCGCTGCGTTAAAACGCCCAGAGAATGGCTCGGAGTGGTTTGCACACTTCTTTTACTCACCGAGTCGGTTTTGTGTGACGGTGCAGACGGGAAGAAGGAGCAGGAGTGTTATAATTACGCCGGTGGACACGTTTATCCCGGAGAGGCTTTCCGCGTCCCCGTCTCTGATCATTCCTTACACTTGAGCAAAGCCAAAAGTGCGTTTCGAGCATTTATGCATATGCAAATCATATGCATGCTCTTATATATATATTTAAATATCCATTTAGTGTAAAGGAATATGATTTTGCATATGTCCCGAACAGCTGTCAACATAGTTAACACAGTCTCTTATTTGAAAAAACGTGGACGGATTTGATTTGAACGTCTGTGTATTTGCTTTAAAAGTTATTTTTGAGATAATGCATATTGCACAGAGTGTTCCAGAAGGATTGGTAGCGATATTTTGTCAGCATGACAGTTCATCTGATGCATTATCAGAACAATTAATTCACATTAGTGTGAGATATTAATATGTGAGATATTAAAATATAATGCTTTTTTAAATTATTATTATTTATGCAAATCAGGTAATTTTAACAGTTATTGGTCTATGTTGGGTATAAAAGTGCTCTGCTTTTAAGGACACGTCATGATTGCTTGCTATTGAATCTCTTAAAGAGACAGTAGATCAAAACATGCATGCGCACTAAAATATCTGCACTAATAATGCACTTCAGGATATGATTCTTTCGAATAATAAAGGTTGTGCTTCTTTCTTTTCAGTCTCAAAACCAGCTCCACACTGGGAAGGAACAGCTGTGATCAATGGCGAGTTTAAGGAGCTCAAACTGTCCGATTACAAAGGAAAATACCTGGTTTTCTTCTTCTACCCGCTGGACTTGTGAGCATGCTTTCACTACATTGACTTTAGTTCCTCTTAAAATGAAATGACTGAATGCTCAAAACACTTCAGAATCGTTAAGATTTGTACTGTTTTTGGAAGAAGTCTCTTATGCTCACTAAGGTTGCACTTATTTGGTCAACAGTACAATACAATAAATGCAGAAATTTTAAATAGATGTTTTCTGAAGGCTTGACCGGTTGTGTTGGTCCACAGCACGTTTGTGTGTCCTACCGAGATCATCGCCTTCAGCGACCGCGTGCATGAGTTTCAGGCCATCAACGCAGAGGTGGTCGCCTGCTCGGTGGACTCTCAGTTTACTCACCTGGCCTGGTGAGGACACACTGCTTCTTCTAGACTTTGAGATGATTCGTTGTGATGTCTTAGATAAGTGAGGACTATGAATGGACTCACCGCTGGTTTCTTTTAATCAGGATCAACACACCCAGGAAACAAGGAGGTCTCGGCCCAATGAAAATCCCTCTTCTTTCTGACCTCACTCATCAGATATCCAAAGACTACGGTGTCTTTCTTGAGGATCAGGGACACACGCTTCGGTACTGAAGCCAGGCCTTTTCATTTTTTTGACCCTGTTGGACTTTGATATTGTAAATGGATGTTACAAATGTATGTTTGAGTAATCAAAAACAAGATGAACGGCATTCGGTATTTAAAGCTTATGTTTCAGTAATACATGAATGACTTGCCTGGTGAGTTCTGTGGTGATGGTTTTATCCTATGCTGTCATTTAGAGGTCTCTTCATCATCGATGACAAAGGTGTCCTCAGACAGATCACAATGAACGACCTGCCGGTGGGACGCTCTGTTGACGAGACCCTCAGGCTGGTGCAGGCCTTCCAGTACACCGATAAACACGGAGAAGGTACGGTACAGTTATTAATCCTTCCGCATCTTGCTTTGATGACACACTTTTGACATAATTTGAATAATGCATTAAAGCCGTGTTTACCAGGGCTGCCAATTTTAACACACTGATTTATGAAATTCTATGTTTAATCTATTTTAATACTTTAAATATTTGGATGCAGATACAGAGTTTGAGATTAATCGTATCACTTCACATTCAGAGCAGAGTTGCTGCTGATAACTAGAGCTATTAAAAACAGATTGTGGTAGCTGCAGCACTGTAAAAAATGACTGTGAATTTAACGGTAAAATACTGTGAAAATGCTACAGTAAAAACCTGTTAAATGGTTAACTGTAAATTCCGCTACTATATACAGTGAAAAACTGTATTGGACGTTGCATGTAATTTTACGTTTTTATGTTGTTTTTGGTTTTTGGAAGTGGAAAAAGGCCATATAATTTACAGTGAATAACCGTAATATTTATAATTTGTAATATATATAAGTTGTTATTTAATAGCTGCTTGTGATGGGCTTTGGTTCATCATGTGACTTTCTCATCACCACCTGCATTTGGTGGTTATCAGTGTATTACAAAGGTTCGAAACTAATTTAACTGTAAGTTTAAGTTAAAACAGTAAAACCTAAAATGTTGCTACTGTATTTTTAACAGTAAAATTCTGGCAACCACAGCAGCCTTTTTTTTTCAGTGTGAGAAAAGTGGAAATAAAATAAATATAAGTAGAATTACTTACAAACGATACAAATATTAGATGATAAACTTAAAAACTTCAAAGGGAAATTAGAAATGTTGCTTTGGCAACTAACCGAAGTAAATTAAAGCTGAAACGGAAATAAAAATAAATTAAAGCTATATATAAATATAATTAAAAAAAAAACACACAAAAAAGGACAAAAGCACATTTAAATTAACATGAAAATGAAAACTGCAAATATAAAAATAAAAGCTCATTTAAAAAGGTAAGAAATACTACAGGCTACAAGTAATCCTAAAATAACACTGCTTCAGGAGCATAATCAGATTAAGTGAGTTATCTTAGAAATTATTAAATATCATCTGTATTATTTGTGTTTATTTCCGTATTACTGCATATAGTAGCCTGTCCAAAATTTGAAATGGGCAACAAATGGAGAGATTTGATTGAGAATGAATGGAAGCAATGCTTACGTTCAACTAACAAGAGAAATCTATCTTTTTTATTAGTTAAAAATATCTAGAGTAGAAAAATGTGTATTTTTTTTGATTTCTCTATTGTTGGGGGGGATATATATGACTGTTTAAATAAAGGAAAAAGATTATATTCTTGAAATGTGGAATGAAGTGTTTGGACATGTGATATATCAGTCAGTCTCTAATTGTGTTATCCACCAAAACATTGTAATGTATAAATATCTTATATCACGCATACTTAAGTATGCGAGTGTGCCTGGTTTAAATGTTAGGGTTTGGTTTTGGTGTTGTTGACTCTGTCTCTGTCTCTCTGATGTCAGTGTGTCCAGCTGGATGGAAGCCTGGCAGTGATACGGTAAGATTTCAGTGTGTGTGTGTGTGTGTATGTGTGTGTGTGTGTGTGTGTGTGTATGATCACAGGTTACAGTATCTCTGTATTTCTCCTCTTTCCGCACAGATCATCCCAGACCCTTCAGGCAAACTCAAGTACTTTGATAAACTCAACTGAGCTTAATGTTTCACTACACGTTTGTTCTGCTGACTGTTTTTGAAGCGCAGAATAAAAGGAGAGTTTTGATAAACATGTAGTCCTGTTTCGTCCCTGCAGTGTGTGTCTTATTGTTTGTGTGTCTGTAAAGGGAAAATGCATTCGAAATGAATGAAATGTTAAAAGCAGTAGAAATTTTTATTGAGATTGTCTAGAAAGCTGCACTGCAAAAATTACATTCCTCCTCTGTATTTTTGACTTGTTTTCCAGTATAAATTTCTGAATATTTTAAAATCAAGATATGTTTACAAGCAAAATGACAAGTCTTGGTTAAAAAATAAAATAAAAAAAAAATATATATTTTTTTTGCTTAAAACAAAGAAAAAGATGCCAATAGGGTGATAAAATTATTTTGTTTTCCCTTTAAATTAGGTTTATATTTCTGACCACAGGGCTGATATTTTTTTAAGCATAAACTAGCTTCACTGTGATGTTTTTTTTTTTTTTTTTTTTTTTTTTTTTTTTTTTTAACAAAGACATTATTTTTCTTTTCATGTTATTTTTATTTAAGAATGTTTAGATATTTGTCCTGGAAAATGAGACAAAATTGTCAAGTAAAAAAATTGAAAACAATTTGAAAATTAAAAAAAAAGAAGGAAAAAAAACTTCAGACAATTTTATGTTTTTGGAGATATTAGTCTCAGAGTTATTATAGTAAACAAACCATAAAAAAAAAATCATTTGTTGACTGAAATAAACATTAACTCAAATAATATAAGTTTGTTTTCTCAATATTTAACTTGTTAAATAATTATATAATAATATTCATATTTAACTAAGTTAATGTATTAAAACTGAAATAAAACTAATAAAAACTATAGAAATATTAAATAAAGAATGACAAAATTGCAAACATTTTAAAATGAAAATCAAAAATTTCACTTATGCGTAAAAACTAGAAACCTTGGTCTAACGCTAGCTTGCTCTATTCTTTTTCTATTATATCTGTTTTATTTTTATTTATTATATAATAAAAAATAAAAAACCTAGCTATGTGTGCTGTGTTCATCTAACTGAGACTTGTTATAGCACTTGCATATCATTGCTCTTTTGAATGCTATCTACAGAATGCTATCTAAAACACAAATGGAAATCTGTCCCAACTATGTCTATAGTTTATCATTAATCATTAGCAATGGAAATTCATTTGTCAAAGTTGTGCGAATCCTGAATCTACAAACATGCATGAAGTTATTAGTCTGACAGTAGATGGCGATGTAGAATCAGCTTCATTTATAGCACAACCCCAACAAAACAGATGTTTTTCTAAAATGAAATGTGTGAGAAGTCAACAGTTTCGTGCTTTGCAGCTGCTGTCATTGCACTACACTGAAACTGAGACTAAATTACAAGCGTGACATGACAGGAAACACGGGACTGTTTTTAAGGAAAGGCCTGCATTACTGCAAACATGCACAGCTGCAATAACAGTGTCACGCTGCTAAAGACTAGATAAGGCTGTTTCTTTACCCAGTCCCAGACAGATGTTAAGGCCAAAAGTGCAAACGTATGAAATAAAGCTATGCATGTGGGACTATGCAGCTATTGATTCTTTAACTATTGCAATTTGAGTCTTATTAAATCTTAAGTTGAACTGAACTAGTGCTTCAAATGATGTTTTTATAAATGTACTCCAAGGTATAATTATGTAATACCAGGTTTTCCACAGTCATAACATCTGTAAATGTCAAGAAAATTTGTGATTTTAGCCTTTAGAGAAATAATTGAAATGAATAAAATCATAATGTCTTGGATGTTTCTGTAGTGAATATACATTTTTGTATTTTCATCGAGTAGGAATTGTATTTTTCTGCATAAAATCTTTCATAAATTGCATATTTAAAATGCTAAAATCCAGTAATACTTAGTGGGAAATTCGTGAAAATTAATCAATCGTGAGAAACAGGAGCTTTGTCATACTTCAGATCTCTAGAAATAAGACTAAATCCAGTTTCTCAAAGTGTTTAAATGCTATTTCAGATCCTTTTCCATTCTAGGACAAAGCCAGTTGAAAATAGATGTGACAAAACTCATCAATATGCAGACGTTTGCCATTTTTTGTCTTTTGTTTTTGCAGCACTGCTAAAAATGGATATAGATTATAATGTTCCCTATTATTAATCTCAAAATAGCCAGAACAAAGGGACCCGTGTCTTTAGTATTGTGGAAACGTTTGCTCCCCAGAGAGCAGATTTTACTGTAATACTCTGTGTTTTTGTGTATGCAGTAAAGGTCAGTCACATGTTCGGGTCAAAGGTGTGGTGCAAAAACTCTGGAAAGTTTTCCATGAATGTGCTGTAAGTGTCATGCGTCAAGGAAAATGGACAAATCAGTATTAAAAGTCACTCAGGGCAGGATATTAGCTGTATTAATACATTAATATGTCATCCAGTTGATTGTGCAAACAGTTTTCCATCATCCGCACCCGTTCAGTCGTTATTTTAAAGATGTTTTTGTGTGAAGCATGTAAGAAAAATACATTTCCAGATGAGCAGCAAGGATTGTGAGACATGGCAGTTGATGAGAAATATCCGGAAGCTGTGCTTTATTTAGACTTTTGCCTTAAGTGTAGTTTTCAGAGTTGTGTTGACGATACAAAAGAGCACGTCATTTTTGCCCTGATTCATGGAAGTGTATGTATAAATTCACAGGCAGGCTTCCCTCAATCTTCAGAGATGTATTCATATTCATGATTCATGATGACGTTTAAACCTTTGTTTCAGAATTTTTGGGAAAGTGATGCATCGACTATCTAGGTTTTGACTTTTATTACTATTATTTATAATTTATTTATACTGTTCATTTATATTAGTATTATTTAGTTTTTATTATTTGATTTATTATATATTTTTATATTTGCTTAAGTTCATATTTATTATTTATTATTATTTTATTTATACTATTATTTATTTGTTATATTTATATTGTTTATAATGTTACTTTACCTGGTATTATTTATAGTATTTAATAGTGTTTTTTTTTTTTTTTTTTTTTTTTTTTTTTTTTTTTTTAATTGACTGATATTTAACTATTTCGTGATTTTTTTATGTTTTTATTTTTTATTTTTATTTTTTTAATTAGATTTGCTTGTTTAAAAAATACAAATATGCATTGACTTTCTAGGTTTTGGCCTTCCTACTATTACTTTTATTACTAATGTTCAGAATTTATCTATACTATTATTATTTCTTTTTATTTCATTATTCATTTTATATTTCTATATTTATATTATTACTTACAATGCTATTTATATTATTTATTAATTTTATATATTTTTTTATAATTCTTATGATATTAATTGAGTGATGTTTGACTTTTTGTGATTAAATAATCCACTTTATTAGCAGAAGTGTCGTTAGTAAAAGCTGCCGACAGTCTTGTCAGTTATTTATTGCTGAATTTCTTTTTTCAGTTTTTGTAAAATGTATATTTATTTTCATGCACATTTTTATTTTTCTGCTTTCTAGATATGCATATAGGCCTCTTTGTATTATAGAATAATATAATTGTCAAATATTAAATCTGTTTGTGCAATTGTAATTGCATTGCCCACAATTTGTTAGATTGCATAAGCAAATTCAAAGGTCTGCTTTATTTGGTATATCAGGATCCTTGTTTATACAGGACATGACCTTTGCATGATCTGCAGTTTGAAAGTGAAGTACATAAACAGCGATCCTTCCAGAATGATAAACATTAACCCATGCTGCTCTGAGTGAACAAACAGGATACTTTTTTTCAGGAAGGACCCAATGCAAAGCAGGTTTTCTGGGAGTGGCCTGAAGGTTTCTGCCCCTCCTGAGCATCAATAAAAGGTGGAAGCGTTGCAGCTTTGAGCTCAGAGGATGCTTCAGCACACCAGCCACTGGATGCCTTTCCAATCTCAGGCCTATAGCTGAGGGTGAGCCCCTGAGAAGCGGATGAAGAAACAAATCTTACTACGTTTCACATACAGAGGACTAGTCAGCAAAGGAAAAAAGAGCAAAAGAAGAAAATGGCCAAATTTATATTACGGAAAGCTGAACCCAAGGACGTGTCTGACATACTGCGACTCATAAAGGTATGAAATTCAGTTTGATTGATGCTATTTAAGGCATTTTAAAGCTGTGTAGCTACACCATAAAAATGATTTTTAGAAGTTGTAAATAAAGATTATTGGAGTATTTCAGCTTTACTTTAATTAAATGTCTAACTTGCAGTTTCTTTGTAGTCTTATTTATATATATTTATGCATGTATGTATTTATTTATTGTTAGAATTATTTTTATTAGCTATTCTATTCTATATTTGTATTATTTAATTTTTATTTGTAATTTATTTAAATGCATTTATTTAATTTATACTGTTATTTATTTCTTTATAATATTTATATAATGACTTTTATTGCTATTATTATTTATATTATTTAATGAAGGTAAAGAGTTCAGGCAGTTTAAAGCTGTGTAGCTACACTGTAATTTTTCCCCCCCAAAGTTAATTTAAGTAAATTAAGATACAAGTCAAGAAAACAGTATTTCAGTCTTTCTACTTCAAAATAATGTTTAATTTAATCTGTTACTTGCTATTTCTGTATGATAGTGAAATTTACTAGCAATTTCTGAGTGATTTTATTATTTTATTTTTTTTTTACCTTAAATTTTGTGATGATGAGTTGAGATCATGAGTTACAGTACTAGTTAGTAATCCCAATTTTAAAACTTTTCTAAACCTGAATATGCTTGTTTCATAGGAACTGGCAAAATTTGAGGAAATGGAAGATCAAGTTATTCTTACTGAGAAAGGTAAGCAAGTACAATGACTTTCTCACAGTGTGTAACTTGTTCTTCGCTCTTCTAATGGCTGGTTTTACTCCTGTGTAGATCTGCTGGAGGATGGGTTTGGAGATCATCCGTTCTATCACTGTATGGTGGCTGAAGTGCCCAAACAGCACCAGAGTGCCGATGGTAAGACTACACCTGTGCTGCAGCTCTGTGATTCAGTGCACGATATGTCGTGCTGTTCTGCTTTTGTTTCCGGATCAGGTTGAAGCGAGCGCATCAGGAGAGTGGAAATTCCCACCCACACTTGATTTACCAAGAGTGTTTGTGTGCATAATGATGCAAAACTGTGTTTGGAAACACTTTGCACTGCAGCGTGCATGTTACACATTCTGTAAACAGGAAGTGCATGTAGTTCATTACTACTAGTTCACCCAAAAATGAGATTTAAGGAATAGTACATTTGATAAATTTAGCCATATATGTATGGTTTTCTTATTCAGTTTTTATTTTTATTTATTTTTTCTTAAATCAAGACCTGAGAAGCTTGTTTCCTGACATTTTTGCTAATCAACAAGTGGATCATCTGATCACAAATAGTCAAATAACAGTCACCAAAAAAATTATAAATAACATAAAAAAATTATTAAATATAAGTAATAATAGCAATAAAGGTAATATAAATATTATAACTAAATAAAAGTAGCACAAATAAAATAAAACAATGATAGTATACTAAATTATAAATAACATAATTCATATAAAATAATGTAAATTAATGTAAAAATAATATAAATATAAAATAATAGTATATATAATATAAGTAAATAATAATGAAAGTTATAAAAAAGTGTCAAAACCTATAAAGTCAATTAATATTTATATTTTTTTTAAAACATTTTTCCAAGAAAAAAAAATATCGGTCAATAAAAGTAATACAAATTTTAAATAAAATCATTTAAAAATATCAGAAGAATTCATTCCTTCCTAATTTAAACCTAATTTAGAGGAACAACTAGTTTATTTTACTGACCTCATTAGCAGACCTTTTTTTCTTTTAAAAGTAAAGTCACTTAATTCTGAGACTTTAATTTCAGAACACAAAACTAGTTGTTTTAACATTAACGTAATGACAATAAACATTAACACAAGTTAACATTTTGCTTCTCAAATGAATGTGTCTTGATTTAATGTAAAATGTAAAATCATTTTATTGAACTAGAAAATAATGTTTTTTTTATTTTTTTTGTGGTGCAACAACTTAAATTTTGGTCTATTCCTACTGTACGAATTCCAAAAAGTCGGATCGTATTGCATGTATGGTTCATATTGGAGCTTGAGAGAAGTGGTCACTATTTGAGAATTCAGCTTATGCGAAATATGAGGGACATTAGAGTGAGTAAATAATGCCAGATATTCATATTTGGGTGAACTATTTATTAAAGAAATGCTGTAACATGAACACTGGAATCTGAAGTGTCTTTTTTTGTGAATCTGAACATTCATCACAGAGAATTTGAGTTGTTTGACATGTGCCAAGAACGCTCATCCAATCCCCCTCTGTAATTTATTGTCTTCAGGCTACAGTCTCTTGCTTCGCCATGTACATTGCCCGTGGCGTGTACATGGATGGGCGGGGAGGTAACTGAAAGATCGCTTACAATAGCGTAACATATACAGTAAACCAGAGGTAAGGCCACAGCAGCTGGGACGTCCCAGCCTCACACCACACTACCATACGGCCCAAACTAACAGCTGTCTGCCAGACGCACCATACAGATGTGTTTCCATACTCACAGCTAGGGATGGGAATCGCCGGGAACGAACGATTCAATGAATCAATCTTTTAGAACTTTGAGGACAAACAAAGGGACAGTGTTTGGAAAACAATTCTAATTGCCATGACAACGGAAATGTTTCTTTTCTAGCTACATTCCGTCAAAGTCTTTCAAGTATGTTTTGATTCCCAACCCTACTCTGCTGCACTGCAAGAATTATTTTCTTACTTGGTATTTTTGTCTTGTTTTCCAGTACAAATGTCTAAACATTCTTAAATTAAGATATGTTTACATGAGAAGCAAAATGACATAAGATATTCAGAAAAATGCATAAAAAATGACATAAGATATTAAGAAAAATGCATTCAAAATGACATAAGATATAAAGAGAAATGCATCAAAACTAAAAAAAAGTGAGTTTTTGGATAAAGGGGGGGGGGGGGGGGTCTGATGGGGGTTTGGCAATCTGCCAGTGGAGTAAAAAAAAAACAATAATTTTATATATAATTGTAATGTAATATACTTATATAAATTAAAAATATATTATATTATATTATTCTATATTATATTATGTTTCTCAAGTAATTGTATCTTGGTTTATATATTTGTTCTGGAAAACAAGACAAGATTGCGAAGTAAGCCTAGTATAAACGTTCAAATCAACATAATAAAAGTGAAAAGAAAAAGTGAAATGATGGTTTAATTGAAGATGTGACTCCTGGAATGATGTGGTGTATGCGAGGGTTGTGATGCCAATAATCCCACCTGAAATTAATTTCAGCAAACCAAAGCAAATTGCAAAACAACAGCGATTTTGTAGTGCCATTGTCCTGCTGGAAACAATAGAGTGATTGAAGTGTGTTTCCAGGTCATGTGATCATTGGCTTTGCCATGTATTATTTCACCTATGACCCCTGGATTGGGAAACTGCTCTACTTGGAGGACTTCTACGTCATGAAGGAGTTTCGGGGTATGAATGTGACCTTATATAATGGTGTTATCAAATTGTTAGAATTAGAGACACTGTCATGTAACACACTTTTCCTTCTATTAAAATTAGGTTTTGGAATTGGGTCCGAAATCCTGAAGAAACTGAGTCAGGTACGTTTAAACTTTCTTCATGCATAATCAAAAATCTATCTGTTCAGATCACATAGATACCATTGTGCAAAAGAAATGTGCTTAGTTGTATAGATTGTGCACTTGTAGTGTACTTCAGATCTTATTAGTATATAAATATATTCACAACACACTTAAGTACACTTAAAAAAAGTGCACTTTGTAATAATGTCAAATTAAAAGGTTTACTTTAAAGTACATTTTAAATTAATTTTTTTTGTCATGCTTTAAAAAACATGTCAATTTATGTCAAATTATAATATTCAATAGAAATTTTATTAATGTAATATTTTATTTTTAATATATTTTAAATTTATTAATATTCATGTTTAGTTTCTGTTAAATTTTATAATTAAGTCGTGTTTTTGAATCCCTTTTTTTGACAATTTTTGCATTTGTTTTAATTTAATTTTATTTAAATATTATTTTTAAGTACTTTTGAATTTAATTGCAAATAACATGCAATTAAGCGTCCAAAATATTACATTTAGTTTGAACTTAAATATGTATTTTTAAATATATACACTGTAAGAATTTTTTTTTTCAAAGTTGTTAAAAAAAACATTGTTTTGAGTACTTTCTTCTTAAAAATATCCACATTTAATTGAATGTGTTACTTGCTGTTTCTTTGTAATTGTTTATGTAACTTCTGAGTGAAAATGGTTTCTATATCAACGTTTTTTATGAACTATGAACCTATGAACTTTTATGCTAAGTAGAAGTGTACTTCTTTTTCACGAGGGTACCAAAGCTCAAAGTTTACCATGCTAGTTAATAATTAGTCCCAGCAGGTTAACATTCCAGCATTATACAGCACCTCTAATCTTCTCCTGGCAGTATATCTTGTACTCAAATCGGTTTTCTCCAATCATTGACTGGTTTTCTGCAGACGGCGGTCAGGACTCGGTGCAGCAGCATGCACTTCATCGTGGCGGAGTGGAACAAACCCTCCATCGACTTCTACAAGCGGCGCGGAGCGTCTGATCTCTCGCTGGAGGAAGGATGGAGGCTCTTCAAGATCGACAAGCAGAACCTGCTCAAGATGACCAATGAGGAGTGAACCGATAGTCAGGAGGAAACCCACTGCAGAAAATCCTCTAGTGTTGTGTTCAATCTATGATTGAGCCTCTGGAGTGGACAGATCTTCAAAAAAAAAAAATCATTTTAAAGCCTTCAGGATGTGATGTTACATCCAAAACCTTTCATTCTTACCCATAATTCGACTGTCCCCTTTATATGTCATTGGCCTGGTTTAGACTAAACCAGGATTAGGCCATAGTTCATTTAGGACATTTAAGTAATTTTTATTAACATGCCTTAGAAAAAAAAACATTACTGGTGTGCATCTTGAGACAAAACAAAGGCACTAATTGGTTTTGAGATCTGTCAGTGCAAGTTTATTTAAGTTGAAACAGCTCAGAATTACATTTTAGTCTGGGACTAGGCTTAAGCCTAGTCTGTGAAACCAGGGGATTGTGTTTTTATGATAAGTTTAAAATCGCTTACGAGTGAGATCTTCAGATGTGTAGTTTTCATAATTTTGAAAGATTATATTCTTGTTTTAAAGCAAGAAGATACATTAAGATATCTTCTTTTCCTTTGTGAATTAATAATCATGCAATTTACTGATGTTTATATAGACGTGGCATATTTACTTCTTCAACACTTCAATCTTAAATTATACTGAACATATTCAAATAAAATGTTTAGAACATATTTCTTTTACTCTTTATTCCCTCATCTTCTTTTTTCATTTTTGACATAAGATCTAATGTTTCCCCATTTTAGCAATTCTACCACGTCACGACCATGTTAACACATTACAAGTAATGCAAGTTACGTAATCAGATTACTTTTTTCTAAAAGGTAATGCATTACTTTTTAAATTAACAAGAAAATATCTGAATTACTTTTTTAAATAAGTAACGCTAATTACTTTGTTAAACCATTTATTGCCTGACAGCTCTCCTGTCCCCATGCTGAGAGAAATCAGGAGTAAGTGCAGAGGTGTTGTGCGTGCTGTGGAAACATGATGTTACTGTAGTTCTAGAACAAATATGAACATGCATTAACTCATCTCACCTGCAAAAACACAGATTCAGTATTCCTCAGAATGAATAAAAACTGTGAAATGCAAACTCAGAATATGACACAAACCTGCAGAAATAAATGTAAAAAAAAATCCCATTTTAATAACCAATGTCTTTGCTGATGGCCTTTTGATGATCCGATTTAACCATACTAATGAGCAAAAATAACTTAAGATAAACATATATGCTTAGCAATGGTGTTGACTGATACATTTGCACATAGTTTTAGGCATGTTTGTTTTATTTACAACTTTAATTTACAACAATTTTCCCCACTTGTCTGTTTTATTAGATTGTGTTTTTTTATTTTTGGTGTTTGATCATATTTATGATTTTAAAGTGTTGTATTTGTGTTGGTGTTATTGTTGTGTTGAGATGTTTTGTAGTTTGTTCTTTGTTGCAGTCTGTTGTTTGTTTGCGTTGCTCTCCGAGAGATTCCTGAGACATTCCTGGGAACAGATCCAAACTGAATGAGAGTTTCATGCTTATTTGTAAAGGCCTGTCCATTATTGCATGTGCTGCTGCTGCTGCTGCGATTGTTCTGTTTTATTAAACACTGTGATGTTTTATCTTAGACAGTCATCAGTGATGCAGGTTTTCTTTCTTAAATGTCGCAGTTGTGCATTTGTCTGGACTAAAGGAAACACAAAGCTGTGAAAATAACAATGGCTTCCTGCCCGGTGACCTCTAAGACATCCATATGCCTTAAGATGTTTATTACAATTTTTCAATAGGTCAATACCTTATTTTCCAGTTATAAGAAAATTGCATAAGTGCTTTTGTTGGGTGGAGGGTCCTGGAAATGACGGCATATCCATGTCGTCAGAGGAAACCTCCTGTAAGTCTCCCAGACAAGAATTCCGACTGAGAGCGGATGTGAATGAGTCAGTGCTGATTATATCCCATTCACAAATACAGTCCGGCTCATGGGCTGAAACTGGAATCGGATAAACACTAGAGATGCTTGTGCACATGTTCAGAGAGAGTAGCTTGTAGTTTCTTAACCCTGTGAAGCCTGACGTCAAATAATAGTCAGAACATTTTTTTAAATTAATTTAAAATATATTTTAAAAATATTTTAGAAATTTTGCATATGTTTTACGTTTTATATCATATTTGATAAATCAGGCTGTTAAAGTATGATATAGTGAAAACACCTCTTTTTTTTAGAGAACTAAAATTAGCAATTTGATGCAGATGCTGATATTTCTATAATGAAATTCTGATGCTTGTGATGTAGATCAGTGTAAATCAAAATATAGCAGATACTTACATAAAACAACTCTATAACTCTAATATGTCTTAGTAAGATGATATTTAAATGCTTCGTTTTGATGATCCAAACATAAAACGCAATGCAATCCAATAATGATTAAGATATGGACAAATAAATGTTCCCCAAAAGCCTGGTGATCATACTGTAAGTGATACACTTGAACATGGTTTTTCTCAAAAATGATGTCTGGAATCTGGATAATCAAGTAAATCTAAGTTGCTGCAGTCCAGTAAATGTTTATTTTGATATATTACTAATAATATCAAGGTTATTCTTACATTTCAATCAGTAAAGATCTCATAGCAAAAAGACACATGAACCGTGAGCTGAATGTGGATGTATGTATAATTATACTTATATAATATTAATAATTTAGAGGCTTTAGAAGTGTGTGCATCCAATATCATACAGTAATCACTATGGGGTTGAAACATATATCAACAAAGCATCATATTGTATTACTGGCTTTGTGCTTTAAGTTTGCACTGCATACACATTGCATTGTATGCATTTTGCATTGCAAAGACAAATCCAACTTTACTCTTGGAGTAAACATCATGCACATCCACTATTTGGCACTTTAAACAATAATGCATAGGCAATTTCACATCTATCCTCTATTTACATGGTGTATAAAATGTTATTCAGTTTCTAAGACTGATCATAGCTTTTTAAGGCAAGGTGAATACTATTCTTTAGTTATTTAAGGTTACTCTGCCTTTGAAATGTCTACAATTGCACACACGGCAATGATGCATGATATTACTGCCTCTGTAACTCAATATCTAATAGTGGCATCAATCTCCATTATGCCGTGTTTATCAATAGTTGCTCATCCAAAGATCTGTTTCACATTTCTAAGGAGACACACAGACAAAAATAGCATCATCACCATTCAGTAACAATAACAGCTTCTCTAAATCTACAAAGAAAGCCTCATTGTCACCTTTGTTTCAATGTAAATGATAAATATGGGAACATTATTTTAATATATCCTGTTTTCCCCCAACAATGCATTGAATCTACAATATTTATGTTATATAACAATATCCTCCTGCTCTATTCTTGTGAATGAAACAACAGCGTTTGATCTCACACATTTGTGAAGTTTGCGTGGCTGTTTCTGCACATAAAACATAAACGCATGTAAGTTTGCTCACTAAGTAAATGAAAGTAGAAATTTTATTTTTGAGAGAACTATTCATTTTAATTCTAGCTTAGCTGCCAATTATGAAATCACATGCAACTAAAAATGAAGTTAGAGGTAAAAATCTGTGATGTTAGTTTTCTAGACTACACGGCAGAGCTAACCATCTGTCATCAACCTTAATGGGCAAAGCATGAAAACATCATAACTAACAATCAGTAATTACAAGTACAAGCTAGAACTTTTGTTTGGCAACAGGCTTTTGTGCAAACTGTGAAATATGTTGTTCCTGTCTTGGCTTGATATTATGACACCTAAGGGCGAGGTGTAACCCACTGGAGACTTTATTTCTCTTTGTGCTGCAGTACTTCCAGTGTTTAAGGTCCCTATAAAAAAGTATTATAATGATAGTAGTTGTGTCCCAAATTACGCACTATGCACTTATTCTATGTACTCAACTGTCTAGTGTATGAATAAGGTTATGTTATCATCATTAACATCAATGTCAACATGTTGTCAACAACGAAGTCTGAGAGCTTTTTCCAGTTATTAGAGTGCATCATCTGGGAATTGGCATCATCTGGGCAGTGTGTGAACACACTAATACATTATTTATACTAAAAACAGTATAGAATAGTGCATAAGTATGCAAATTTAGGGCACACCTAGAATGTGACAATGCTACTGTACTTTGATATGGTCCAAAAGTCTAAAATCTGAGATTAAACTCAAATTAAACCAATTTTGAAATATTTAAAACAAAAGGTAAAGATATATATATGTGTGTGTGTGTGTGTGTGTGTGTGTGTGTGTGGTTTGTTTGTTTGTGTTTGTGTGATGTTGTGTGTGTGTCTGTGTGTGTGTGTGTATTATATATATATATATATATATATATATGTATATATATATATATATATATATATATATAAAATATTTAGTGTGCCAGACAATACAGTCATCAGAGTTTCATGTCAGTTTTTCCATTTAACTTTTAACTCTAATTGTTGTGCATTCAAATTATATTATAATTAAAATGTATTCTTAAAATGTAACTATTTATTGAAAATACTATAATAAATACTGTAACTGATTGTTAATAAATTGTATTATACATATAATAACTAACTATTATTAAATAATTATTTATTAAATTAATAATCATTTATTTTACTATTATTATATTGTTTTTTTTTAGGTTTTTATTTATTTATTTTTCTGTTTTTTTTTGTTTTTTTTTTTTTTTTTTCACTCATTGTTGTGCTAGCAGTGAGCTTAATTAATTTATTTTATTATTAACAATTTATTAACTTAATCAATTATAATATTTGGTTAGAAGTGGTTTGTGTTCTCTCAAGGGCCACAAACTAATTTGTCTGAAAGGCTGAAATATTTATAAACGCCTCATATTTCACTGGCTGGCAGCCTTCTTCTTTGTTCTGGTTCGTACTGGTTATCCTGCTGAAGTCTACTACTGATGTAGGTCAGATCTACTCAGCACTTCCGGTTGCTGACGTCAGAGCGCCGCGCTTATAAATAGCGCAGGAGCGCAGCTCTGAGACAAAGCGCTTCCTGCGATTTCGGACTTAATGTGATTCCTCGCGGACAGGGTTAGAAACCCGGACTTTCTGCTGAGGGTAGCCCCCTTGGAACCGAATGAAGAAACAAATCTTACTGCTTTTCACATACCGAGGACTAGTAAGAAAAGGGAAGAAGAGTAAAAGAAGAAAAGCCCGCCAATTGCTGCTTTTATTCTTCAGAAAATGGCCAATGCCGAGGCCAAGGACGTGTCAGACATACTGCGACTCATAAAGGTACGAACGCGACGCGTGGCGTTGTTTTAAAGCGATTATTCGTTGACGATGTTTACATGTTGGTGTTTGCGAAATAATTTACGCTATTTAATTGATTCTAGGAACTTGCGAAGTTTGAGGAAATGGAGGAACAGGTCGTCCTGACCGAGAAAGGTAACGTTACGACCGTTATTCGCTCTTCGAATCCAAACCGTAACGTTATGCTTTCCATGTAACGTGATATATACATACATAATATACGAATTAATCTGATTATAAGACGCTTGTTTATTTTTCAGAGCTGCTCGAGGACGGTTTCGGAGATCATCCGTTTTATCACTGCGTCGTCGCTGAAGTACCGAAAGATAAACAGTCCGTTGAAGGCAAGCCAAAAACATCAGCGTTAACTTACTCACAAAAACACCGGTTTATATCATGGATACGGTGTTTGTTACAGTTTGTGTTTTGGAAATGTTACTTTATCCCTCTGCGTCACGCGTGACGTCAGAGCCGCTGAATCAGAATCCTGTAATTTTCCTCTTTCTCTTCTTTTTTTTTTTTTTTTTCTCCTTCGTGCTCGTGTGTGATTTCCACTTCAGGTTATACAGTGGTTGGCTTTGCTATGTACTACTTCACCTATGACCCCTGGATTGGGAAGCTGCTTTATCTGGAGGACTTCTATGTGATGAAGGAGTTCAGAGGTCTGAAGTGATGCCACCTGTTTCCACTTAGTACATGTACACTTCTAATTATAGTAACAATCATATGCATGTATGTATTTCTACTAAGAATTATGTTGATTTTAACACACACACATTTTATTTATAGTAATGGCAATATTAATGTGTAACTATACTGATAATTCTTGTATTATACTGCTATTATTTGTTACAAAAATGGAAAATATAATAATTTTTTTATTATTATTATTATTTTTTTATTTTTATTTTAATTTTACTGATAATTATTGTTTTTTATTGTAATAATAATAATTAATATTATTTTGTGTGTATGTATTTCTAATGGATAATAATAATAATAATAATAATAATAATAATAATAACAACTTTGATTTAACGAATATTTGTTCCTTTTTATTAATTTTTTGCTGGTTCCTTTCAGGTTATGGGATTGGCTCTGAAATCCTGAAGACGCTGAGTGAGGTACTTATAAATCATTACAACCTAAGTTTTAAAACATTTAAAATGGGCATTTTTAATAATTTAGAAAAAAATTATGATAATTCTATTCTAGGTCTAACCCTCGTGTGTGTGTGTGGATATTTAAAACTCCTCAAATTAAGTTTTTCAAAACTGAGCAAGTGACATACTTGATTTCTGTCGTTGTCTGCAGACGGCAGTGAAGACTCGATGCAGCGGCATGCACTTCATCGTGGCCGAGTGGAACACGTCGTCCATCGAGTTCTACAAGCGGCGCGGCGCGGCTGATCTCTCGCACGAGGAGGGGTGGCGTCTGTACGAGATCGACAAGTGCAACCTACTCAAGATGTCATCCAAGTAGACGCCAGCGCGGGAGGAAACCTTCCATAGAGGAGGATCATGATTACAGCTATTGTTGTGTAGTCCATTAATCACACCTGTAATGTATCGTTAATAAATAAAGTTTATACTCCGAGAAACACCAGTTCGGTTGGATCCGTATGTTAACCCTGTTGTCCCCATTAAAGAAACACTCTTTAAAATCTCATTTTATTTCACTTCAGACTTCTCTTTAGCTGGCAAAGTTATACTTTTATTATAACTAATTTTATTACATAATAAAGTGAGATTATGACCTTTCAGGAAGTGTTTTAATTGTGTTCTACTGTTTGGAAACAACCAGACGTCTAAGTCTAGGCTTAATTAGATCAAAGGTTGTTTAACTGCTGCAGCTGCAGGTTTTTTTTAGTGTTTGCACAGAAAGAGGAAGTTCGGCCTGAGAAATGGTGCTGACAGTAACATGTTAACCCCACCCTACACAGTATATGCATACATTTATATGCAATCATTCAGTTTGAAATCACCACCTTCGCATTTATTTTTGGTACACAACTGTTTAATACGATCGCAGTAGTTTTACAAATTCAGAACTTTTCAGTCAGGCCACTAACTCCCGTCTGATGATTGACAGACGAAAGAGGAAGTGGCAAGTGCAAAAGCAGGTCATGAACGTGAGCGAAGGATGGAGATCTTGAGACATGATGATGCATCTGTAAACAAAACAGCACAGCAAACCGCAGTCATGAGGACTTCTGAGAAACGGCATATTTAATCTGTAAAACACACACCTCAGTGCCATTACATCAGATCACAAAATATTAAAACAAGTGGTATTTTAAAGTATATTGTAAATTATAAAATATATTCATAAATATTTAATTTATCATATAAAATGTATTAACCCCTTAACTGTCACTCACATTTTTGAACATAGATTTGAAAGTGCACGTTCCAAACTAAATTTTTATAATTCATGAACAAAAACATTTTATAACATGATATTGATGTACCATTTTCGTGGTAATGCAATGTCTGATTTTAATGTTTATAATTCATGGGATGAATTTTAAGATTTTAAGTTGTCAGTTTGATAATCATTTCTGATTATTTCTAAAGTGTGACAGAGAAAAAGGCAACGAAGAAGAGTTTTTTTTTGACAAGGTCAGAACTCCTGTTATGATGTAGAGTTTTGAGGGTGCACTCTTGTCATAAATTAATCTATTACTTTTCCTACATATTTTTTAACAAAAAACAATAGTAAAATATCTATTTAGGAGTCTTAGACCTTTCCAACGATAAATAGTTTGTCATGATTAGATTAGGATTTAGTGAAGTAAACGTATACGGGACGGAGTGACACTTAACAGGTTAAAGATGCCACTTTGTTTAATATTTTACAATCTAATGCAATAATCTAATGCTTCTTAAATGTATGCACTGTGTGCACCTGTGTTGTGTTTCCCTGCTGTTAATGATGTTTGATATTTTGTACCTAAGCTTTGGTCTCCCCACTTGAACTCTTTTCTGCTTGATCCTATTAAAACACAAAACAAAAAGTTTCCAAACACAGTATTTGCAGTAGTATTCAAATGCTTTCTGTAGGTCAAACTGTAGATTCCTAAGAATGCAACGTAAATGGCTTTGGATAAAAGCCTCTGGCACATGCATGAATGTAAAGTCTGTGTGAGAAGAGCCAGACTCACTTTCTTTGAGGCAGGTTTGTCCTTGATGAGTTTCTCCAGAGCAACATAAGCCTGAAGCGCCCAGTCGTATACAGCGTCTCCTGTGTTCTGTGGTGTGGAGAGATTAGAAAGGGTCACTTCAGTGAAACGCCACGTTCACACACACATACTGAGATTTTATTTTTTGCTGGAAGCACGTTTTTGTCATAGTGTGTGTTTCTAATGCTGAATGACTTACGTGTTATTGTAAGCTGCTTATAGTGTTTAAAAACAAATCAATGTTTTGGTTGCTTAAAAATGCTTTTTAGCAACACATAATGCATGATGCGCTTTTATGCTTCTCTAGCAACACATATATATATATATATATATTTTCAGCAACACATAATGCATGATATTATATATATATAATATATGGCTGAAAAAAATATATATTTTTAAACATAACTGTATATTTATTATTTTTTAAATTTGTTTTTTTTTTTCCTTTGTTTTTCTGTTTATTTATTGATAATTCTAAATCAGCATATTAGAATGATTTCTTAAGGATCATGAGACACTTTATACTGGAGTAATGGCTGATGGAAATTCAGGTTTGCATCACAGAAATAAATTATATTTTAAAGGATATTAAAATAGAAACTATTATTTTATACTGTAATAACATTATGCAAGACTACTGTTTTTTCTGTATTTTTGATCATTTAAATGCAGCCTTGATGAGCATAAGAGACTTCTTTAAAAAACATTATAAGTCATATATATATATATATATATATATATATATATATTATTTCTAATGAGTGAGAGACCTTATTTTTATTTTTATATATATAGATAGATAGATAACTGTATCATACTTATGCTAAAACATGAAAAATAACAAAAATCTGTATATTTATTTTTCTGATCCAATTGACATTTTTTTCTTCCTGTTTTATGCATAAACATAAAAAAGACTCAAAAAGAATATGAAAAAAATTACTTTTTATTAGAAAGAATGGAGGGATGGATGAATATTGAATGCTATTTTACTTCACAAGTCCTGATTTAACGATGCCTAGATATTTCAACTGGAAAATGACAGATATTGAGAAAGAAAATCACTTTTTGCAGTGTATGAGATACTGTGCTAGAGTGTAGACAAAATGCAGAAAGTAGTGAGAGATTTCACTGTTGATTTGTCTCTGCCTTTAATATAATAACGCTCATACAGCATTGTCAACTGATATTGTGACTCAAACAGCAGGGACAAACTGTCCTATGCCACCCAGCCTAACCTTGACACCTTGAATTGGAACTTGGTTCAAACCAAATGTGAAAACAAGCTAATTTGGGGCTGTTTTATTGTTTAATCAGTGCCTCCCGCTGGCCTTTCGCGACATTTCCATCAGCATATCTGACAGGATGGGGACATGCAGAGAGATCTGAATCTAAAAATCGCTCACTTGTGTGTTGACAGCGTTTCAGCAGGACGCGTGTGAGGCGAGAGATAGAGAGATTCAGACCGCTCTCCACTGCGAAGTCTATATCGGTTACAATCCAAACAGACAAACGGCTGATATTAGACACAGTGTTGATGTGCTCGGGAGCTGTTAGGAATGTGTTTCATCTGCTGTTTGTAACTGGTGGAAAGTTACAGTAACCTCGCCTCGCCTTTTCCTCCTCTCGTTTCCAGGCCCGATAACACCTCGCAACCCTTGAGCCAATAAACATACAAGACACACAGACTCTCCTACCTTTGTGACGGTCACGGCCTCTCGAGGATAATACATGGACGCAGACACAGCCATTAGACCGGTCGGGTAGATCAGTTTCTTCAGCCTGGAGCCGAAATGACAAAATACCACTAAAATGACACTACTGTTCGAAGGATTCATTTCCAATAGGACACATTAAATTGATCAAAAGTGATGTTTATAATGTTATAAATATTTATTTATATATGTTATATAATAAACACTGCTCTTTTGAACCTTCTATTCTATCAAAGATTCCTGAAAACAAAAATGTATCAGAGTTTTTAATAAAAAAAAGTTTCTTGAGCAGCAAATCAGCATATTAGAATGATTTCTGAAGATCATGTGACTCTGAAGACTGGAGGAATGATGCTGAAAATGCAGCTTTGATCACAGAAATAAATTACATTTTACAATATATTCACATAGAAAAAAGTCATTTTAAACAGTAATATAATTTCACAATTTTACAGTATGTTTGTTCAAATAAATGCTTCTGCGTAGGACCTACAGCATAGGCTATGCGTCAGTTTTCATTTATACTTCTGCGTCGCTGTCCGCGTCGACGTGCAGTACACATGCAAACTGCTAGTATGCAGTGTCCACGGGGCATGTTGCAGTACCACGACAAAAGCCGAAGAAGAAGCGGCTCGTTGGAGAATCATTATAGCCGTGACGGCAACAAATAAATATCAAATCATTAAATTATTATTTAAAACTATAAAAGGAAACAACAACGGAACGAGAAGATGGTATTCTTTCAATCTTCACAAGGACTTGTACCACGGCAGATCAACATTGTTGGCCGCGGACAACAAGTGATGTATAATGCTATGTAGTTTAATAAATTATAAGACATTTGTTCTTTGCTTTATTTTATATAAGAAGGTGTAACATTAAAATATATTAAAGTGCACATGAACACACACAAAACTCAAGTACATACGGAGGGAGGGGTGCCAGCAGACCAATCACAGCGCTTGCGGGCCGCGTAGAATTGACGCGCTGTTAGATTTTTGGAGAGGTGCGCGTCAGGCTACGCAGTACTACATATAGCCAGTGCGTAGGTTAAACGCAGAAGTATAAATTGGGGTTTAGTGTGCAGAAGAGACTTTTTTCCAGAAAATATAAAAAAAAAATCTTACTGACCATGATATTTTGAATGGTTTTGTATCTGAACTATCAGTGAGTGCAATAAAGCAAATAAATAGTATTTTTGGTTTTGGTTTTGGGAGAGACTTAGTATTTTTGTCTTATGTTCCACAACAAACACTGAAAAATTCTTTAATCATGGCACATTTACTTTAGAAGGAAAATGACTTATGATATTAAAGGGATACTCCACCCCAAAATGAAAATGTTGTCATTAATCACTTACCCCCATGTCATTCCAAACCTGTAAAAGCTTCGTTAGTCTTCGGAACACAATTTAAGATATTTTGGATGAAAACCGGGAGTTTTGTGACTGTCCCACAGACTGCCAAATAAATAACAGTGTCAAGGTCTAGAAAAGGTATCGTTACAAGTAAGTTGTCGTCAGAATACTTAATCTTAATCTTTTTTGTATGCTCTTCTGTATCATCCGTGCCACAAGGATGTGCTGTTTTATTTCAAATCAAAGCTAAATACATGTAGAAACAGCACATCCTTGTGGTGCGGATGATACAGAAGAGCATACGCAGCATACAGTGATATGGAGAGACACAGAGGAGACTGTTGACAAAGGAATTGTTGAATAAAGTCGTTATTTTTGTTTTCTTCGCTTACAAAAAGTGTTCCTATTGCTTCATATAACCCAGATTGCACGACTGATGGCAGATGGAGTATTCTGACAACGACTTTCATACCTTTTCTGAACCTTGACACTGTTATTTATTTGGCAGTCTATGAGACAGTCACAGGCCTCCCGGTTTTCTTCCAAAATATCTTAAATTGTGTTCCGAAGACGAACGAAGCTTTTACGGGTTTGGAACGACATGAGGATAAGTGATTAATGACAAAATGTTCATTTTGGGGTGGAGTATCCCTTTAAGACTTGTATTCTGAAAAAGTCATTCTGCATTTTGAGTAAATGTCTTTTAGATATTTGTAATGGAAAAAAAAAATGTCATTTTTTTGTAAATGCAGGCTCCAAAAGGAATAATTTAAACTTTCGCTACCTCTTCCAAGGAAAAGGCCCAGGATCCCGGCAAATCCGATGACTCCAGCTCTGGGGTAAAACTCAGGCGGAGGGTTCTTCAAGTAGGCATAACTGTCTAGATGACAGTGCAAAGATTGGCTTTATGACATTTTATTGAAAAAGCCCAGTAAGAAAGCATGTTTCATTCGTGTTTGTTTGCTTACTCTGCCCGAACTGTACAGTGTTGTCAACCTTGGGCTTCACCGTCCCATAGACGCCCTGAGAGTCAGTACAAAAGAATGTTACTTTCAGAATCTAGAAATAAGCATCACTAGTTCAACTTTATAGAATCAGTATTACATGCTAAATGGTGAGCAAAGACTTCACCAAGAATTCAGTGCAGAGTCTAAGAAAACAAGACACTTTCTTGTCCCAAAGCTGTCAAAGTCTAATGGAATGTTTTTATTGCATGGAAAAGACCAGACCATATATCTGATCTAGTTTCATAAGGGTCTAGTTTGACATGAGGGTCAGAAAATCTCATTTTTGGCTGAACTACTTCTCTGAACCCTTCGTGAACTTCCTCAGAGACCAAAGGTTTACTTTATTGCATCTAGGTTATATTTTGATATTTGACAAATGCACCTCCTTGGCATATCTTTATCAGTAACCATAAACCCCTAATGCATGACTGACAGAGATATAACTGATATTCTGCTGTATGTGACCTAAGATAGAACAGAATGTATCTGATATAGAGCAGAATCTGATGAATATGCAAAAAGTGACTTGAGCAAACTAAGGACAGCTAGTAAGTAAATACAAATTATTATATAAAACAATTTAATATAAAATCATGACATTATATTATAAAAATACAAGAAAAATTTAAATCTGCACCAGCAATATATAAGAAAAAACTAATAATTTTGATACGTTTTTAAAAAAAAAACAAGAATTAATATCATAAGTCATTTTCCTTCTTAAGTAAATGTGTCTTGATTTAAGAATTTTATATAATAATAATAGATTCAAAATAATAACTAATAATATAATAGTTTGTACATAATACTAAAATAATGCTGTGCTCATTTATTAAATATGATCTGATTGCATTATCTTTTAAGCAAATAACATGAATGCTGCACCTGCATTTCTCCCACATTATCATGTAAATGCACGATTTCTGTGGCTTTAGCGTCACCAAATGGTTTTCAAACAGGTCCAAACACTCCTTCTGTATGCAATTGGTCGGACGGACAAAGTCCCGCCCCAAGCTCACACCACTGTATGTGGCAGAGGTTAACGTGTTGACATATTTCAAGAAATTCTGCAGAATTTCGCTTCTTGTTTTGTTTTTAAAGCGGGTTCTGCTTTCAGATGTGGGTCAGTGTGTCCTGCCTCCTCATGTGGGTTACGACAAATAAAGCGCTGGAGGACAGAGAGACTGTCAGTGAGTCAAACGCTTTATTAGCTGCTGTAAATTGTTGTCTGCAGCGCTCCATCATTATGATATTACATGAGATCATTTTTCCACTTTGTGCTGTGGTTGGACACTGTACCATCAGAGGTCATTCTGGACAGATTCATGCTGTGTGTTAAAAGCAGAACGTCTCGGGCCTCATTTATAAAATGTGACCTTAAAATCATTTCTCAAATATGCATAGACATGTGATTCCTAGAATGATCGTACGCACAGAAAACGACTCCTAATTAATGTCTTTAACATATAAAAGATCACCAGTCATTGTCCAATCCTTTAATTTAGAACGAGCTGCAAGAACAGCTTACATTTTCAAAAACCTGCAGCACTTCGACAAGAAGAAGTGTGTGCGTCTGCTCAGACCCTGATGTGACGCTAAGCACTTTTCCACGTCAAAGGCAGTTTTTTACAAAAATGAGCACTGATGTGGATTTAAGCGTATGCACTCTCTAAAATAAAATTTGTGCAAATGCACGCTTTATAAATGACGCCACTCAAGCGTTTTCCTTCAACAAATAGAGTAAAATATCAGTGTTGTTATTGTTAACTAAAAATATTACAACTAAAACTACTAAAAATTCTGTTCAATGAAATATAAATATCAGATCAACTTAAAATTGAAAAAAGTCCCCAAAATTACTAAAACTGAAATAAGAATACATTTAAACTACATATAAATATTTTAAAAAGCTAATAAAATGGCTTATAATAAACAGAAATTAAATAGTTAAAACACAAATTCAAATGAAAACTAAAAATATATAGATATAAAACTAATGAAAAAAATTATCAAATACTATAATATAAATAATACTAAAATAAGAAAATGGCTCTAGAAAAAAAAGACATCTGTATGTTTTCAAGATGGTTCTTATTTCAAGAATCCTATTCGTAAAAATATTTATGAAATATAAATATTACATTAGAAATTGCTGAAATAAAACAAGCAGACTTAGACTAGAACCGAAATAAGAATTAATTACATCTAACCAGAAATATTCAAATAAACTACTGAAATGACATGAAACGAATAAAAAAAGAAAGAAAACAATTAAATTACTAAAACAAATGAAAATAAACTAAAAAATATAAAACTAATTAAAAATATTATTTAATACTATAATATTATATAAATAATGACCCAATGAAACAATGAAACTGTGGATTCTTTACCTCTGGTTCCCTTGGTTTTAATTCAGACCCAGATAATACATTGCACATGTAGTGACAACTCAGATTGGTTCAAATAAAAATGTCCCTAAAATCAACACTGAAAATGTTTCAAACGAATTATCAGCTATTCAATTGAACTGCACAAACCCAACATTAATATACAAAATGATGTGCATGGCATGATATGCTGAGAAGGAAAACTGAACATTTTGTAAATGCATGATTTAAAATAACCCCGACACAGCAGCACTGACCGGAACGAGACTTTGTCTGACCAATGGCTAAAGCTAAAGTATGTAATAGTGACATAGTAAAGCATCACACAGAGCAGGAATCAGTTCTATACACAAGCAAACAGCGTGAGAGCAGAGAGCAGCGTGGGTAATGATGATGATGATGATGTGTGTGTGTGTGGGTACCTGCGCTGTCTGTCTGGCCGAGCTGGCCGTTTGCTGGACCGGATCAGACCACCAGCAACCAGCACCAGACGGCACATTTAGACGAAGAGGAGCCAAATCATCACAACATCATCATCAGTGAAGGTCAAACGATTATAAATCCCAATGAAAAGAGTCACAGATTACAGGAAAGAGATGCATTCCATAAACATTTCAGTAATGTTTCTCTCTAAACTTATTAACCTACTGACAACACCTGTGACATGTTGACGACTCGCAAAGAAAACCAGCTATAATGCATTATAAAGGTATCCATAAAGTACAATGCAATGCATTATATCTTTTCATAAATGATGCATTATAATATTTAAAGGGTTCTTTTTCATGTCTTTTAATGCATTATACTTTTAAAAGGTGTAACAATGAAAAGATAAGCATTGTATTATAATGCATTATGATCTCATGAATACTTGTAATAACACGTATAATGTGCATTACAAGGCATTATCAATGCATTAATCTACTTTTATAATGCATTTTATATATAAAGGCTTTAGGTGAAGTGCTACTGAAAATATATCGTAAATCATGATTAGAGTAAATGGCTTAATATAAGAACCGCTTCTATTGTTGTTAAAAATCTTTTTCTTCGTGTAAAGGTGAAAGTTATTGGATTCATTACTGTACACATGATTTCTGCTTGTTTTTACAGACTGAAAAACTATTTGTTTTTATTATCGACAGCATGTGCTTTTTTTAAGGTCTGTTTGTCTGTAAAACAACGTGACCAGCTCTGTGTTTGACGGTGCTTTGTACAGCTTTTAAAGAGAAATGTACAAGAAAAGAAGAGAATAAAACTTTTTAAATGCAGAAAAACAATAAAATCTTATAGAATGCAGCTCTGATTTAGACAACAAGACTAAAAAGACAAAATGAACAAACTTGGAAATATGAAATTTCAAGTGTCCGGAAATATGAAAGTAGTAGGCTGGACAAATGATTAGTAATTCTGGGTTTGTTTGTTTGTTTATTTAAACTAATATTAAAATCCATTCTTATTTTAAATGTGTCAGTCTCACAAAACATATCTGTGTCACATTTTATCCAAAAAAGCAAAAGAAGAAATAATACTGTATGGAAAAATATCATTTTACGTTTTTAAGTTGTTGTTTTTTTTTTTGCATTGCGCCACTTCATATTCCTTCAGAATTATTGTAATAAAATATTATAATATTAAAATAAAACATTAACAAAAAGGAATTAATAAACTATGATAATGATTATATAAAAATATATTTTTTTGTGATGATTTTGTGAGAGATCCTGGCTGACTGCTGTTGTAAATGACTGAATTATTCTAGTGCGCTAAAGTTAGTAGTTCATGACTGTAGAGTGTAAATAACAACTGAGATCATATTCTGTCCTAAAATGAAGAGATGGAGAAATAGAAAAGCCATGCTGAGCAAATAAGCGAACAAGCTGCATCTACTGCATTCTCATGCCGCTAATTAACACATAAATGGAGGAAACAACATTTTTGGCCAGTTTGGTTCCCGATTTAACAAATGTTCTAAGAACTAGCCCAAAGAGCATCCTGAACCAGTCCAGCTTGTTAAAAGTGAATCTGTGTGTTACCTGGCACCAGCTGGTGTACGGCTCTGCCAGTTTTCTCAGTTTGGCCACGCCCTCCTCCACCTGTCCTCTCTCAGCCTCCACGCGCTGGAACCTCTGCTGCGGTGTCGTGTAGAGAGACAGCTACCAAAGCAATGGTGTACAGAGACAAAGTTAAAATGACCATCATTCAGGTTCTGCTGAACACAGAGAGGTCAAAGAGTCCTTAAACTAATGAAGCCTTAGTCAAACTCAGGCTCGGTTCAACACATTTCACTCTGGAGTCCAAACAATAAATGTGAAAATATATTTTGCATGAATAAAAACTACACCTACTTGAGGACTATTATGACTTGATAATTTTTCATTACCAATAAGCATTTTTGTCTGTTTAATGTAATGCATCCAGATATTTTAAGATTTTTTTTGTTTTGTTTTGTAATTTAACTTTTGAGTTTTATGTTTGAATGTTATTTATGTTATTATTATTATTTTTTTGTTTTGTTTTTTTTTTTTAGTTCAACAGTTATTTTTTATATTTTAATACTGTAATTCAATATGAGTGTTAAAAACTAAATTAAATGGGTAATTCTCATGAAACTTGCCCAGAGCATCACATTTCATCCCAAAATCATAAAGAGTAAACATCAAGAAACTGTACTGAAAAAAATGTAGGGCCATTTATATATATATGATATAGATAGATATTTGTTTTGTATTTTGATATTATTTTCATGACAAATAAGCACATTTTCACACCAATTTAATGAGTTCTTATTTTTGAGTTGCCCTTTTTTTTTTTTTTTTTTTTTTTTTTGCAATTTGCCATTATTCTCAATGGTTTTGAGGCTTAAAACTTAAAAAAAAAAGTTGAAATGTTGTCTTGGCAACTAAATGAAAAAAAGTTTAAATTTAAGTACTAAAATTACTAACACAGAAAAATATATAGAATTTGTTGGGAAAAAAACTAATAAAAATAACAAATACAAAATTTCTTAAACTAAAATTTCAATTAAAACTGAAATTATAAAAATAAAAGCTAATAATAGTTTATAAAATAACACGCATAATGTAAAATGTCATTATTCTTTGCTATTTTAACATTTTTTCAGTACTCTAATCAGCATGTATATTTGATATTTAATTAGCACTGCCACCAGGCAAGATTATATTATTTCTAATATTAAAAAGTTATATTAAGTTTCGTATTGTCCCAGAAAAATGAAACCATTTAATTTTTTTTTTTTATTATTGAGATATTATGTAATCTTTTAATTGACTTTCATAATAGAGTGTTAAATCTGCATCAATTATCATCAAATAATAGAATAGTTTTTCTCAATGCTGATTCTCATTCTCACTAGATTCGATTTTTATTTTTTGCTTGTCTGATTTTCTTTCTGTAAAATGCATTGTTTAGTTTTTCAGCTGATGTTAGGGTCAGAATGTGTGTCTGATGTGAGATTACCTCATCTACACTCAGAGTCGTGCCGGGTTTATCGTCATCAGCGGACGCGGAGGCCGCCAGCACGGAGGCAGAAATCAATCCCAGAGTGCCAGAGACTCCTGTGACCCCTCCGACCTATCAGAGCCACAGACACACAGAGCATGGATGAACCGGTCAGACGGAATTTCCTGACCTCACAGCAGAATATCTGAAGACAGATAATCCGGTTTGAGCTCACTGTCAACACACTGAACGTATCTGGTTTAAGCGAGAATAACACACAGCTGTTTTGAGGACATTCAAGGTCCCTCGCTTTCTCAAGGAGCTTAACAGTAACACAATATCAGAAACTGGAGGTCAAATCATTTTAAATGTGCTCAGTGTTGAGGTCAAAGGTTGAAGACACACAAACGGGCCACTTATTCACTTCTATATGCATATGAGAAATTGATAACATTTCCTGAATTATATGCTTAAACCTAGTCCCGGACTAAAATGTAATTCTGTAAGATTTAGTCATGTAACAATTTGCGTCTATTGAATATTGTTTTTGATGATTGAAATAGTTAAGATATTACATTTGATCTATATAAAATATATAGATAAAACATAAATATTAGATGAAAATCTTACAAATAAATAAGAAATGTTTTAAGTTTAAAGTACTAAAATAACTAAAACGGAAAATTAAAGCTAAATAGAAGTTGCTTAAAAACAAAGCAAATAATAACTAAAATAAAAACTGAAAATATAAAAATAAAAACTAACAATATATAAATAATATATGTATAATGTATATAAATAATAATAATAATAAAGAGCACTTAGTGTAATAAAATTGTTTAATGCCATTTTTCTTTTCTGTTTTAACATTTTCAGTATTCTAATCATCATGTACATTTAGTATTGGGTATATAGAAAATATTATAATATTTATAAAAAGTTATACAATTACTTTAGTTCATTTATGGTTAATATTTCTATTTTTATTTTTAAACTACTTTCATTATAGTGGGCATATATTTGTATATACGGCACAAGTGTTGCCACCAGAAAATATTATAATATTTATAAAAAGTTATATTATTACTTTAGTTGATTTATGCTTAATATTTATGCTTAATATTTATTATTTTTATTTATATTTTTGAACTATTTTAAGGGTTTTGTCGCCATCTAGTGGCCACACGTGGACCAGCACCTCACAGTTATACAGGATTACACATTTTAATAATAAAATCGCAGAACTAATATAAATGTAAGGTTGGTAACAGTCGATATATAAACTTTAATTTCATCTTATACTTTGAGCATAGATAGAGGCAAAGTCAAGAAAGCCAAAAGACACTTTTACTTTTACTAACATTACAAATCGCGCCGATATATTTAGATGTTTACACACTGAACTCGGTCTATAGAGTTAGAGCAGCCTAAAATAGTGTAAAGAATATCAGGTTTATTTAAACAAGTAAAACAGTTTATTATATTTTAATCTTCTGCAGTGTCCTTGTATTTCCTGTCCTTTGATGCCTCTTTAAAGATGAAGAATATATAGTAAATATATAGTCTTAAGTACATGTGTATTTAAGAGTGATTATCGCGGATTATTAATGTGTTAGCGAGACAAAAACACAGTGAAGAACACAAAGTGAGCGACTGAAGTTTAACTCTCACCTTGTACATGATCCGGGCTTCTTCTTCTTCTTCTTCTTCTATTTCCTGTTGAGCTGCGATCAGGCTTTCTTCTTGTTGTTCTTCTTTTTGATTTTGTGATGCTATCTGAATTTCATTGGAATTTACTCATTTTTAACAGGTTGTTCATATTTATTCTTTATATATTACAGTTCTACAGTGCTAGGGCATAATACTTAAACATCGAAATAATTAAAATGCATATTAATTTCGAATAATATTTTAGAATTAGGATATAAATCGATATTTAATTGTTTATTTAACATTTTTTATGCAATCTATGTGTTTTCAGTGATTTATTTTATTCAGAACAGGGTTATTAAAGTGGAATAAAATTTTAATTTTTAATAAATGTCGTTACTTGAAATTTATTGAGAACAGGGTTATTAAAGTTGAATAAAATTAAAACCATTATTTAATTTATTTATTTTATTTAGAAAGTTGTTATTAAAGTGGAATATATATATATATATATAAAATCATCAGGCTCACTACACTAAATTTACTAATTTTTAAAGTTGCAATAATTTAAATGTATATTAATTTCGAATAATAATTTAGCATTTGGATATAAATTGATATTTATTTATTTATTTATTTAACTTTTTTATGCAATCTATGTGTATTCAGTGTTTTATTTTATTCAGAACAGGGTTATTAAAGTCTAATAAAATTAAAACCATTAAAAACCATTGTTACTTGAAATATAAAATTAATTAATTCATTCATTCATTCATTCATTTGTTTATTTATTTATTTATTTATTTATTTTAAATCATCAGCCTCACTACACTCCCTTGAAATTTACTAATTTTTACAGGTTGTAATATTTATACTTTATTTATGCTAGGGCATAATATATAAACATTGCAATAACTAAAATGTATATTAATTTCGAATAATAATTTAGTTTAGTAATAGGATAGAAATGGATATTTATTTATTTATTTAGCATTTTTTATGCAATCTATGTGTATTCAGTGTTTTATTTTATTCAGAACAGGGTTATTAAAGTCGAATAAAATTACAATTATACAATAAATAAAGACAAAATTTAATGTAACTCACAGTAAAATAACTGCAATAAAACTGAAACAAAAGTTAATAAAAAAATAGAGACATATATTTTTTAAAAAATTGTTAAAAGTTAAAAAAGATATTGATACTTATTTTTTTTTTAATTTTTTTTTTTATTTATAATTAATAAGGATATTATACTGTCATCTAGTGTTTATGAAGCGTATTGCAGTCTAAACTTTTTTGACTTGACTGTAATCAATCATATTCGCAGATTTCTAACTGATATTCTGGCCATTAATTGTTATATAGTACTTAGTTTGTAAGAAGGAAATCTTTCATGCTGGAAATTTTGTTTTTTATCATCCTCTCTTGGGTGAAACTTTCACTCGTTTCCTAGCAACCGCTACAGACACGCGCACTGTTCTGACAACAATCATCACGCGCAGCTTGTGTTAATAAAGACTATAGAATAAAATACTAAAAGCACTTCGGTGTTAATCAGCGTGTGTGTGTGGTTGTTATGGAGGAGAGGTGGGTGCCATCTGATACTTTATAACATTTGCACATGAGAATATCATTTCTAATGTTCAGAATGATTGTTTGTGATGTAGCCTGGAGAACTGTGCCAGAAGAATCCAGGCTTATTGGAGATGTTTCAGGGACAGAAGGCTCTTCAGACTCATGATGAACACTGTACGCTCAGCTGTGAGTTCTTATAACAACAGAAGTTTGTGTGTGAATTATTACAATGTTATTACATTATTATATTTCATAAATGTTTCAAAAAGAGAAAGTAACACATTGAACTGAACAAAACATTTTGAAGTAGAAAGAAATGAAATAGTATTTTCTAAAATGTACTCCAACCCTTTATATATATATATATATATATATATTCATAAATGTTTCAAAAAGTTTATATATATATATATATATATGTGTGTGTGTGTGTGTGTGTGTGTTAATAAATGTTCTACTAATATTTTTTTCTTTTCTTTTCTATATATACATATGTTTTTAAAATATTTATAAAATGTTTTTTCAACCCAAGAAAATGCAATCATATTTAGAAAACAAATAAAGTGTTTTTTTTTATGTGTGAACATCATATAACACATTTAAATAAGAAAATTACAATATTATATTTATAATAAATGACTATTATTATATTTATTGACCCTGAAATACATTTTGAAATTGTGAAAATATGAAAGTTTTTTTTTTATTTTGATTTTTATAGTTTTTTTTTTATTTTTAATGCAGAAAGCACTGCTTACTCTGACCCCAACTTCATCTGTTTTACTGTAAATCAATGCAGTTTATTTATTAGATATGAGGATGATTGTTCTGTAACATTCCTGTCAGCACTTTCATTGTACTAAATTTGATTATGTGTGTGTATGTGTGTGTGTGTGTATGTGTGTGCGTGTGCGTGTGTGTGTGTGTGTGTGTGGGTGTGTGTGTCTGGGTCTGTGGTGTCGTGTGTCTGTGTGTGTGTGTGTGTGTGTGAACTTGGTGGTGTGTGTGTGTGGTGTGTGTCTGTAGTGTGTGTGTGTGTAGACATAGAGGACGTGTGTGTGTGTGTGTGTGTGTGTGTGTGTGTGTGTGTGTGTGTGTGTGTGTGTGTGTGGGTGTGTGTGTCTGTGTCTGTATCTGTGTGTCTTGTGTGTGTGTGTGTTGTGTGTGCTGTGGTGTGTCCTGTTGTGGTGTGTGTGTGTGTGTGTGTGTGGTTTGTGTGTCTGTGTGTCTGTGTGTGTGTGTGTGTGTGTCTGTGGTGTGTGTGTCTGTGTGTGTGTGTGTTTGTGTCTGTGTGTGTGTGTGTGTGTGTGTGTGTGTTTGTGTGTGTGTCTCTGTCTGTCTGTCTGTCTGTCTGTGTGTGTGTCTCTGTCTGTGTGTGTGTGTGTGTGTGTGTGTGTGTGTGTGTGTGTGTGTGTGTGTGTGTGTGTCTCAGGAACAGTGTCTGGCATCAGCAGTTCTGCGTCAGCTCAGTCCCAGAGAAGCTGAACTGCTGAAAGACCCCAGTCTGAAGTGCAAGATCAGATTCAGGTATGAACTTCATACAAAACATCATCAAGCAGCATTATAAGGTGAACCAGAAGCTGTCTTATATGCAACATCAGCCCTGCTTCTTAACCCACTCTGAAAAAGATTTACTGGAACAATAACATGTGACAACTAGCCCTTGTCTCCCTGATAAATGAACTTCTGTCCAGGTTTGCAGGTCCTCGGTTTCCACCTTCACTTGTCTTCAAGATTTTCCACACTGGAGGAGGAGGACACTATCTGTCTGGCAAAAAAGTCTTTTCTCCCTCCAACCAGGTCATGAATGCTGGTCCAGTGTTATTTCAGAATCACTGCAATATTAGTATAGTTTTCATTAATATTTTCAAATTGTTTTTATTTTGTTATTTTACATTTTCATTTTGAGTAAGTTAAAGTAGAGTAGTTTTACTTATTTATCAAGTTAAGCTAAATTAAAATTGGAAATGTTGCCCTGGCAACTAGTTTCAATAATAATATAAAAAAGTATATTTAATTTTTTTTTATCGTTATTTTTATCATTTTATTTTTATTTATTTATTTATTTTAGTTTTAACTATATAATCCTGTTCTGGTCTTGGATCTGTTTTATTCTGATGCATCCTAGTTTCAGTTTTAGTTTTAGTTATTTATCAAGTTAACTAAATTAAAATGAGAAATGCTAGTTTAAATAAAAATATTGAAATAGTTATATTTAAAAAAAATTACCAGTTATTTTACAGATTTTATCATTATTTTTTTATAATCCAAGACCATTACTTCATTACTTTTATCATTTATTTTATTTCAAGTAACAATTTTTATTTATTTTTTTGTATAGCCTATAATTTATCTATAATCTACAATAATTTTTTGTATAGTCTATATCCCTGTGCTGGTCTCAGATCAGTTTATTTTTCCTAGTTTTTGCTGAAATAAAGAACGGTTTACTATGAGAGCAAAAAATGCATGCATTTTATTGACTGCACTATGTATGTCTGCATCATCAGGCCACAGCAGACACCTGCAGAATAATGGGAAACAGAGCATTTATGGATCTCATTTCAATGGATGAGTTTCACGGAGCCGCCATTGAACCACAAGATGTGATTTGCATGAGAGACTATATGCAGGTGGATGAAAAAACACCCTTCAGGCTATATTCACAGCCCAATTCTGTGACGCAGTCATGCTGTTGTGTTGCTGTTTCACCCTTTCCTCCCAATCAGTATTCCAGCCACCTGGATGAGCTTCCAGCTTGTGTAGGAGGAAGAGAAAACGGATGGAGGTTCCTGTCTCTGAAGGTGCTGTCCCGGGACGTCATGCTCAGAGAGGGTGTAAAGCCAGGAACAACAGGCAGGTTGAAGACGGTATTGCCGTTTAGACGTCTCGCTCGCTCTCATTTTGCTGGACAGCAGCTCTCACACAGGTATTCAGTTTCATCTTGTATTATAGTCTCTAACAAAAGTCTCACTCTTGGACCCCAGAAACAAACCAAGTGCCAAAGTTAAAGAACAATATTAATAAAAAATGTGCTTAAAGGGGTCATATGATGTGATTTCAAATTTTCCTTTCTCTTTGGAGTGTTACAAGCTCTTGGTGCATAAAGAAGATCTGTGAAGTTGCAAAGACTAAAGTCTCAAATCCAAAGAGATATTCTTTATAAAAATTAAGACTTGTCCACGCCCCCCTGAAATGGCTCGTTTAAACATGGCCCCACATCTCTACGTCACTATGCGGGAAGATTTGCAAAACACTGTCCAAATGTTCACGCAAAGAAAGAAGGCGTAACTTTAATTCTTGCTGTTGCTGCCAGTGCCATTTCATGGAGAAGCTGTGTGTTTCATTGTGAAAGTGAAACTACTTTGTTTGGCCTTCCAAAAGTGCATGATATCTGCTTCGTCATGCCTGGAGCAGATCTGTGCTGGTCGCTGAGGAAATACATCAACTTTGCGCTGTTGCTGTGGATCGCCAGATCGGCTTTCACCGTGGACGAAGCAGAGTCCAGCCCGGGGTCGTCACATGTTACATCAACTTTGCGCTGTTGCTGTATAACCGCTGGCTGCCGCTCACTCACTCAAGCCGCGGGTCGTTCCGTACTCTTTGCAAGGACAGTCTGGTGCTTCTGACTAACGGTATGTAAGTAGATTTACGTAAAGGATTTGTCACTGATGACTCAAACGCGAATTTTGAGCAGTGTAGAGTAGGCTTGTTGTTTCTCCGATCATAAATGCAGACATAGTTTTATGTTTACGCGGCGTGTTATGCAATGCTATATCGCAATGCTAAAAAGACAGTAAAGGTAATTATAATAAGTAATTATGTCCCCACTGGATGCAACAACTGCCTCGTTTGTAATGGGTTTTATTGTTTTTGTCCTGTAATGCCGGTGTTCTGACCGGGACACGCCATAACAGTATATGGGTTGTAACATTTCCGTCAAACACTTGAGGCATTCGACCAATCACAACGCACTGGATAGCTGGCCAATCAGAGCAGACCTCGCTTTTCAGACCGATGAGCCTTGTAAAAAACAATGAATTTCAGAAGGCGGGGCACAGAGGAGAAACAATAATGTACAATATGTGGAAAATAATGTGTTTTTTGAAACTTAAACCGCATAAACACATTGCATTACACCAAATACACAAAATAATGTTCTTTTTATCAGCATCACATGACCCCTTTAAATGAAAAGCTCACCCAAAACAGCTGAATTTTACTCATCATCGTTCCAAGATGTAGATGAGTTTGCTTCTTCATCAGAACAGATTTGTAGAAATGTAGCATTACATCAGTGTCTCACTAATGGGTGCTCCGCAGTGAATGGGTGCCGTCAGAAAGTGGGGGTTCAAAAAGGTTGTTGAAAAATTAAAATTATTCCGTAATCCACAGCACTCCAGTCCAGCAGTTAACATCTGGAGAAGACAAAAGCTGTGTGTTTGTAAGAAAACTGTTTGGACTCTCATTCTGATGGCACCCATTCACTGCAGAGGAACCATTCGTTAACATTATTCTGATGTGTCTTTCTTACATTACAGAGGTTCCCGGGTCTCTACACGACAATCTGCCCGTGCTCAAAACACTGCGGCTCAAAAGAGACGCCTCTATGGCCTGAGCGAGGCTCAAAGAGTATGCTTTATTTTTATAATACTTTTAAGATGTAGTTTTTAGGCTAATGTATTATGCTTTATTTTTATAATACTTTTTAGATTTTGTTTTTAATTTTTGAAAATATGTTTTAATTCAGTACAAGGCTAAATAGACAAAAAGATTTTAAAAAGTTACTTTACAATAAGGTTCCATTTGTTAACATTATTAGCTACATAAGTTAACATTAATGAAAAATACTCCTATTGCATTTATTAATCTTTGGTAATTTCAACATTAACTAATTTTTAAAAAAATTAAAGTTGTAATATATTCTAATATTATTTAATAGACTTGAGCTACATTAACTAACAGTTGTATTTTTGTTAACTGACATTAAAAAAAGATGAATAAACATTGTAAGTAACAAATGGTTTGTTCATTGTTAGTGTTAGTTAATCCATTAACTACTGTTAACATATAGGACCTTATTGTAAAGTGTTACCAAATATATATATATATATATAGATATATATATATATATATATATATATATATATATATATATATAAATTATACAATGGTGTCAGTTGAGAGGAACACAAACTAGGTGACAGAAATGGAGAAAAAATAGATTAGAAAAATTATATGTTGATGAAATTATTGAGATGATGATTTACGGTTTGCTCTCCAATTCCAGATATTAGATGAACAGAAGCACGTTAATACCCATGACATGAAGAAACAGAATGAGACGACTGAGAAACTGGACATCAAGATAGTTCTGCCATCAGTCGAGACGGAAGTCTACAACTCATCTGAGTCTGAATGGGAGGAGGAGGCTGAGAAACTGTGCAACTGGTCAAAACAACTGGACATAGATGCTTTAGAAACACCTGCATTCATTTAGATTGGGAAATAAGATTTTACACTAGGAGATGCACTGATTTAGGTTTGCTTTTCAGTAAATACTACAAGCTAGTGCATTATTCTGAGATGCTTTAATTGAAAATTAATGTTACCTGTGCAACTGGTCAAAACCAACTGGATATCGATGCTGCTGAAACACCTGAGCGCATGTACATGGAGAAACAATGTTTTAAAGTTGCAGAGGTCCGGATTAAAGTCAACACATGGTGACAGTATTTGAACATTTTGGCTCTTGCTTTATCCTTCTCATGCATGCACTCTCTAAAGACAGCCATTCCAGAAACTGTGCAGTACAGTACAGTAGTCATTTTATGCAAATTTTTAATTCTCATGAAAAATATACACCACATGTGACAAGTTGCATCCAAGCATGATCAGCAGATGTATTGCATCATTCAAACCTTACAAACTGTTTATGTGTGTTGCCTTCCAGACTCTTATCTTGTTGCAGTCATTTGCAAATTAAAGGAACATGCACGTCCGTCAATAATCTGTTCATATTTTTAGTGTCATATTCATAAGTCTTTCTGCCTTTCTGCCTCCATTTGGATCTATTTGCATGCATGCACACCTGTATGTATGCATGATCAGAAAACTACTAAACATGAAACAAAATCCTCATTCAAGGAATTTTTTTTTTTTCCTAAATATGGGATAAAACTAAAAAAAAAAGTCAGTTTTTCAGTTGTGATAATGTATTAAATGAACTTTTGTGATGCTCATTCTTAAAATTTGTGAGTTTAAAATTTTAAATAATACTTTGTGGGCATGAAAACATAGAATGACCCAACCAGTGGGCACTTTTAAGGGCCAAAACAATAATAAAAAAAATACTTCAGTAAATGAAGTTTAAACAGTGAGATAAAAAGATGCTTATGCAGTTGGAATTTCTAATAAGAAAATACACCATGCATGCATGATCAAAAAACTATTAAAAATGAAAAAATTAAAAATTAAAGCCTCTTGCAAGGACAAAAAAAAAAAGAAAGTATTTTATTTAAAATAATATGTGACCCTGCCTGGACCACAAAACCAGTCATAAGTAGCAGGGTATGTTTGTAACAATAGCCTACATTCTTTGGGTCAAAATAATAGATTTTTCTTTTATGCCAAAAATCATTAGGATATTAAAGGGGTCATATGATGCGATTTCAAGTTTTCCTTTTTCTTTGGAGTGTTACAAGCTCTTGGTGCTTAAAGAAGATCTGTAAAGACTAAAGTCTCAAAACCAAAGAGATATTCTTTATAAAAGTTAAGACTCTGCCACGTCCCCCTGAAATGGCTCGTTCTAACACGCCCCCACATCTCTACGTCACTATGTGGAAAGATTTGCATAATGCCGCCCAAATGTTCATGCAAAGAAAGAAGGCGTAACTTTTATTCTTTCTGTTGCTGCAGCTGCCATGTCGTGGAGACACTGTGTGTTTCATTGTGAAAGTGAAACTACTTTGTTTGGTCTTCCAAAAGAGGACATGACTAGAAATCAGTGGTTAAGTTGTATTTCAACACTGTTCCAGAACAGTTCAACCCAAGTATTCAGATGTGTGCAGCACATTTTAGAAAGGACGAGGACTGTTTCCTGAATCAGTAGCCTGCAATGTGTCTGTGGCACAACGGCTGTTTCTATAAAGTTGGGCAAACTTTGCAAGGACAGTCTGGTGCTTCTGATTCACAGCCTGTAAGTACGTTTTTTATATTTAAATAATTTGCCACTGATGATTCAAATGCGAGTTCTGAGCAGTGCAGAGTTGGCTTGTTTATTGTTTCTCCGATCACAAATGCAGACATGGTTTAATGTTTACGCAGCACGATACGCAATGCAACGTGTAAAAAGACAGTATAAGTCATTATAATCAGTAAGTCATTATAATCAGTAATTATGTCCCCACTGGATGAATCTCTATCTTAATATTGCGTCTCCAGTCCGCTGTTGTGCACAATCTCGACCCCCTGCCAAATTATTACCCCCCTTGTTGAAGTCACTACCTGATTGCCTAATCCTAACACCACCCCTAATCCTAACTTGTACTTGAAACCTATTCCTCAAACCTAATAATAATAGTGGGGTATTATAGTGGGGTGGTGGTCTGGATTGGGGTCAGAATTGTGAAAAGCTTGGTGAATTTGTTCAATCACAACACACTGGATAGCTGGCCAGTCAGAGCACACCTTGCTTTTCAGACCGATGAGCTTTGTAAAAATCGACGTGTTTCAGAAGGCGTGGCACAGAGGAGAAACAATAATGTGTTTTGAACCTTAAAACGCATAAACACATTGCATTACACCAAATAATGTTCTTTTTAGCAGCATCATATGACCCCTTTAAGTAAAGTTAATGTTCCATGAACATATTTTGTAAATGTCCTACCATAAAAATCAAAACTTAATTTTTGATTAGTAATATGCATTGCCAAGAACTTCATTTGGACAACTTTAAAGATGATTTTCTCAATATTTAGATTTTTTTGCACCCTCAGATTCCAGATTTTCAAATAGTTCTATCTCAGCCAAATATCGTCCTATCATAACAAACCATACATCAATGGAAAGCTTATTTATTCAGTATAAATTTCACAAAATTGACCCTTATGACTGGTTTTGTAGTCCAGAGTCACATTTTGATTTGGGGTTAGAGATAGTGAAAATGTTTTAAAAAGAAAGGAAAAGGAAAACAACTGGGATGTTTCATAATAAACTGCCAGTCTTTCGGGTTGGATATTGTGACAGATTTTGTGCACAAACTATTTGATCTAAGACATGTGGGCATGAAGATGCTGTGGCGACCAGTGGGCGCTTTTAAGGGCCAGACAATGAAAACATGCATCTTTGATATTAACAGTTAGACCTATGATGTTTAAACAATGCGTTAAAAGCATGCGCATGCATTTGGCGAGAACATTTTCGCCGTCGCTCGCCGTTAGCTTCGCGGTCTCCGGGTGAAAATGTTGGTCACGGGCCTTCCGCGTTTTCCTGCGGCTCTGCGCAGTGACGTGTCGCGCTGACGGCGGCTCGCTCTGTGGCGGAGCAGCGGGCTGCAGCGCGTCTGTCTGCGGAGCTCCGCCCTCCCTGCGCACTCCGCGGCCCGCCCAGCGCCCGCTAACTCCCGCTCCAGCCCTGCCCGAGTCTGGGGGAATCCGACGGCCTCCTGCTTGCCTGGGGAAAATCCGGAGGCCGCCCCGCGCGTCGATCTACGGTAAGCGCGCTGATACCGACGAACCGCACCGCGCGGGTTTCATCCCGCCCGCTCGTTGCACACGCGCGTCAGGTTTATGCGTGGTTATTGCACGTTTTGTTGCATTATGTGTCGCGTCGCGGCTGGAGACGCGAGGCCTCGGAGTGGCCGCCGGGCCCTGGGCCTAACGCAGGCCGCAATCGGGCCTGAAGCGCTGGGGGTTGGGTTATTGTTTATAAATGCCCCTGCATGCACGCGACACCAAACGCCCCTTTGTTTTTAAAGCAAAGCTCGCGCGTATGCACGCGTGGGACTCAAACGCGCGATGTGTTATGACTCAAAATGGCGCGCGCAGGGCAGGCAGGTTTTGTTTTCAGTGGAAGGGGGGAAATTATGGTCACAAGGCGCCATGATTATGTCCGGTTTCAGCTGCTGAAATACGAGGAAACCTTCAGCGCGCGGGGGGTGGGAAGCTTCGGCGCGCGCTGCTGCACTCATTCTTCTCAAATGCATGAAGCGTTTAATGCATTTTGTGTTGCGTTTAACCCAACCTGTCATTTTATTAAATGCACAAACGTTTATTGGTGCTCATGTTTAATTTCCAGTCGCTCTTCTTGTCGCAGTCATTTGCAAATTAAAGGGACATGCACGTCCGTCAATAATCTGATAATGTTTATTAGTGTCATATTCATACGCGTGTCTGTCTGTCTCCGTGTTTATTTATTTGTCTGTCTGTCTGTTCGAACCTATTGCATGTTTACATTATGGCAGCTAGTTCTTGAAGCCTGTCACATTGTATGATCCTCCCAGCTCTTCTGCTATAAAGACTTCATTCTGTGTTTACTTTTGATTTTAGAGTAATTCTGCTATAAGTGATTAAGTCTTTTATTCTCTTTTTGTCATAAATGGTCTCTTTCAGACATTCTTGATGAATTGTGTGTGTTGTGTTAGTTGTGCCGTGGCCAATGAAGAATAAAGACGATGGATGAGGAGGTGACAAGGCTTGCTCTGCGTTCCCAAGAGCCAAAGATTATACTGCATGGCTCAGGTAATAAAGAAACTCACTCATTTGTATGTCTGGAACACTTAATGCCAGTGTTGTGTTGTTATAATTCTAGAGAGCATTTGATTGGACAAAACAGTATTTTTGATCACAGATGAGAGAGAATGTAAAGTTTGAATTTAGATATTTTATAATGAAACATTTTGTCACATTTTCGGGAATATTTCAGGAATGTGAATATGAATAATCATTTTAAATATATATATATATAAATATATATATATATATATATATATATATATATATATATATATATATATATATATATATATATATATATATATATTTAATAATGTTGAATTCTAATTACATATGTATAATTACACACACACTCTCTCTCTCTCTCATACACACACATTTATCTATATATGTATGTGTGTGTATACACAGATAATATATTTAATTCATATTTTTATTTATATTATTTAATTATAATTATTAATGATGAATATTAATTCTTAAATGTTTTATTATTATAAATAATTACTAATAATTATTCAAATAATAAATATATTAAATGGGAACAAAATATAAATAAATATATTTTATTAAAATGTACATAATTGAAATAAATCTGTATGATTAAAAACAATTTTACACAAACACAAATATATTAAATGGCATTGTGCGAAATAAAAATATGTACAAATATTATTGTTTTTATAATTTAATCATATAATTCAAATTAGTTATTAATTATAAATGTACATTTATATGCATGACTTATTTATATTTAGTGTATATTTCATTATGAGCAATTATTATTAAGAGTTTTAATTTAATCATTATTAATATATTAATGGGAAAACAATATATTTAAAAATGATTACATTGAAAAATGTTTTTATAAAATATTACTATAATAAATTATAATAATGAATATAATGACTTATAATGAATATTTTAATATAACTACATTTTAAAATGTATATAATTATAATAAAAGTATGTCATTATGTTAAGTAATACATATAAATGTATTTATATGTAATTATGAATTATAATAATTATGTAATAAAAATAATTGTGTGCTTTTATTGTTGTCAGTTTTTTTCCTATTATTATTATTGTATCAAAAAGCTGATATAAAGCAGTATGTGTCTATATGTGACCCTGGAGCACAAAAGCAGTCATAAGTCTCTGGGGTATATTTGTAGCAATAACCAACAATACTTTGTATGGGTCAAAATGAGAGATTTTTCTTTTATGCCAAAAATCATTAGGATATTAAGTAAAGATCATGTTCCATTGAAGATATTTTGTAAATTTCCTTCAGTACATATATCAAAACTTATTTTTTTGTTTAGTAACATGCATTGCTAAGAACTTCATTTGGACAACTTTAAAGGCGATTTTCTCAATATTTAGGTTTTTTTTTTTTTTGCACCCTCAGATTACAGATATTCAAATAGTCAGGGCTCGAATTGAGGGGGATGCAAGGGATGGCTCGAAAAAAAAAAGACAAAAAGCATCCAATCAGTAAAACCACCATCCCCTTTGGATTAATAATGTGTATTATGTAAAATCATGCAAATGAAATTTTATCTACTTAAAAAGGATACTCTACCCCAAAATGAAATTTTTTGTCATTAATCAGTTACCTCCATGTCGTTCCAAACACGTAAAAGCTTCATTCATCTTCGGAACACAATTTAAGATATTTTGGATGAAAACAGGGAGGCTTGAGACTGCCCATAGACTGCCAAGTAACTAACAGTGTCAAGGTCCAGGAAACGTATGAAAAGCATCTTCAGAATACTCCATCTGATATCAGTCCCATAGACTGCCAAGTAAATGCGTGATGAAGCCTATTAAAATAACCTTGTAATTCAAGCAAATAAAGAAAAAATACCCATGAATGAGTTTGTATGTTTTTATATTCATTGCACAAGCAATGTACTTTTCTGAATATCAGTAGGCCTACATGCACGAGCACAAACGTGCTATTAATTTTATACAAGAGTGCATTACTTGTAACACTGTGTTTCGTTCCTTGAATGAATCAGTTTCAAGTGAGCCAGTGATTCAGCGGCCCAGTCAGATGGACACTTTCCCTGCGTCCCAGTGTGCATACTATCCAGCCGATCTGCCCTAAATATTATTGAAAATTACTAATATCACATAGAATTTAGGATGGATAGCACACAATGCACATTGGGACGCAGGCTTGTTTAGTTTCTAATTGAATCAGCCGTTTTGAACGAATCGTTTGATTTGAACGATTCAATATTTCATTTATCAAAACAGGTGCTTGCTGCCACCTACTGGCGGTTTTATTGTCATCATTATTTATCCATGACAGGCCTAAACCAGCCAAGGCTTCAGCACGTTTTATTGTTTTGATTATTTTTGCTTAATTTTTTATTGTGATCATTATTTATCCAGCAAAAATCCATTTCAGACCCCAGAAGGAAAAAAAGAGCTTATAAATAATGGTCCTAACAAACCATACATCGATGGAAAGCTTATTTGTTCAGCTGCACAGATGATGCACAAATCTCAAATTCTCAAAATTGACCCTCATGGCTGGTTTTGTGGTCCAGGGTCACAAATGTAGTAACCAGTGTCCGTTATGAGGTGTAGACAGTAGTTGTGAGCAGAAGTTGTGTGTGTTGCTGCAGATGAGGGCGGTGCTGGGGAGGAGGAGGAGTACGTGGTGGAGCTGCAGGAGACGGTGCTGGTGTCAGAGGTGGAGGGCGAGGCCGCGTCTGTCCAGGGCTTCTCCTCCGACGAGCTCGTCATCCAGGACGCCGTGGAGGATGTGGTCGCCGAGTACGTGCACTGCGATGACGACGAGGGCGTTGCCGTGGAGACCTGTGTGATGTCACTGGAGGGTGAGGAGGAAGAGGAGGACGGCGTTGCCATGGCAGAGATGACGGAGGATGTTCTGGTGACGGAGGGCAGGGACCCTGAGCACGACTCGGACGGCTGCGGAGATTACCTCATGATCTCCTGTAATTCACCAATCATTCAGTCACTCGCTTCATCCGCTCGTCTGCTTCAGTTTATGGTTTCAAATGCAGTTTTAGTTAGTTTAGTAATTCAACTTAAACTCATTCCAGTTAGTTTCTGGAAAACTCATTTTCTTTTAGTTTATCAAAACATTAAATTTATAATTTTTCATATATAACAAGTAATTCTTATTACTTTTTACAGTATTATGCAATATGATATTTTAGAATATTATTATTATTTTAGTACTTAAACTTATTTCAGTTAGGCTGCATTTTCTTTTTTAAAGTTGCATTTTATTTAGTTATTTATCTATAACAATTAATTCTTATTACTTTTTACAGTATTATGCAATATAATATTTTTTATTATATTATTTTTTTTAGTACCTCAACTTAAACTTATTTCAGTTAGGCTGCATTTTCTTTTTTTTCTGTTTTAAAGTTGCATTTTATTTAGTTATGTGCTTTTGCCATAGTTATTAGTTTTAGTAATATTACATAATATTACTTGTTTTTTTTTTATATTTCTTAAGTTTATTTAATTCTTTTGTAATTTTAGTAAAGCCGCTTTTAATTTTTTAAAATATATATTTTGTTTAGTTATGTGCTTTCATCATTGTTAGTAGGTTTTATAATATTATGTAATATAATAATTTATAATATGATTTGTTTTTGATATTAAGTTTTGTTTCATTTACGTTTTATTTTTATGTTTGTTTCATTTTCAGTTTTTAATTGTTCAAAAAATAATTGTAGTTTAGTTGTGGTTTTGTCAGTTTGTTCATTTGCTCACTTATTTGTTAAAGTTGTTTATTTATTATATCAGTTGTTTGTTTGTTTATTCAGTCAGTTATTCGTTCATTTGTTTCTGTTTGAATAGTTTGAACAACATTTTCAAGCTGGACTGAATTGTCCAAAAATAGACATTAACACATGGCCTTTTTTACATATAATAAGTAGTATTTTATTTAATGTTACAGTTCCAAAGTTTTGTCTAATCGTTAAAATGCTTCTGATTGAAGTATTGTCTGTTGATAATGACCCGGTGTGTTCTTCGTGGTGCAGTGGACGAGGCGGGTAAGATGGTGTCTGGAGACGGAGAGGAGGTGACCGTCGAGGGGGCGATAGATGACCAGGAGGTGGAGAAGGATGAGGACGGACAGGAAGTCATTAAAGTTTACATCTTTAAAGCAGACTCTGGAGAAGACGACCTCGGTGAGTGAACGAGATTTGAGCTAGCGCTACTTTGGTATTATTTCTACACAATTGAAGTATTTAGAGTTAGAGGATTTTAAATAACCTCTTTTTTTGTTTTTATTTTTTACATTAAAAATTAATTTACTTGTGCTTTTGTCCGTTATTAGCTTTTAGAATATTATTTAATATATTTTATAAAATAATTTTTTTTTTTTTTTTTTTTTTTTTTTTTTTTTTTTTTTTTTTTTTTTTTTTTTTTTAGTGTTTCAACGTAAATGTATTTCAGTTTGTTGCCAATTTTCGTTTTTTTTTTATTTAATGTTTGTTTTATTTTATCTTCAGTTTGTAGTTTAAAAAATCATTTAGTGCTTTTGTCATCGTTATTTTTGTTTTTATAGTGTTATATAATATTATAATATTATAATATTTTATAATATTATTATAATTTTTTTTATATGTCTATTTAGCTTTCATTTATTATTTCGGTTTTAGATTTAGAAATGTTAAACTTATTTCATTGCCAAGACTACATTTATAATTTCTCATTAGTTTGTCATTTGAAGTTTTATTTTTTGAGTGTAATTTTCATTTTTTTATTTTCATTTTTTTTTTTTTTTTTAATTTTTTTTTTTTGATTTTCATTTTTTTATTTTCATTTTTTTTTTTTTTAAATAATTGATTTTAGTTTAGATATGTGTTTTTGTCCTTTTTAATTGGTTATTCAGTATTTTAATATTCTGTAATATTAAAATTTTCTGTGTAGCTTTAACTTTTATTCAGTATTTTAATATTATGTAATTTTTAAGTTTTATTTGTGGGTTTGTTTTATTAGAATTATTATTTTCTTTGTTGATGCTGTCTGTGATTTTAATAGCATGAGATGAGGATGTAGGACTGGTTGTTTAGTGCTGTATGTGTGTGCAGGAGAGACGGTGGATCTCGGTGAGAACGAGGCGGTGGCTCTGGCTGAGCCTGTGGTTCGTCCGCTGAGAGAGAAGATGGTCTACATGTCTGTGGGAGACGCTCATCACACACAGACTGATGGTGAGAAACTCTGAAACCCTTCAAAATATGAAGCAGAACTGTTTTCAACATTGATAATAATCAGAAATGTTTCTTGAGCAGCAAATCAGTATATTAGAATGATTTCTGAAGATCATGTGACACTGAAGACTGGAGAAATGATGCTGAAAATACAGTTTTGATAAATTGCATTGTAAAATATATTCACATAGAAAACAGTTTTTTGAAATTGTAATCATATTTAAATATTGTAAAAAAAAAAAAGTCTGTTTTATAAAATTAGTTTGACTCTGAGTCCTTAGTTTTATGATGTGATGCTGTTTTACCGGTGTGGTTATTATTTAAATAAAAAAATAAAAAAAAAAAAAATATATTTATTTATATATATATATATATATATATATATATATATATATATATATATATATATTTATATACACATGTTAACTGAAATATAAATAAAATATGAAAAGACTTTTCATATTTAGTTTAAGCTGAAATGCTAAAATTGCACAAATTAAAACTGAAATAAAAATTAATGAGAAATAAGTGGAAATTGATAAAAAACTAATGCACATATATATATATATATATATATAAACATACAACAAAATGAAAAAAAAATTTAACTAAATGAACAAACAGAAAATATAACTTAAAAAAATAAAAAATGTTAATAAATACTAGTATAATAATGATATTAAAAAGCACCATTTTTTACACTGGTGTCAGTACGTTTAATAAAATTTAAATTTGTTTTTTTGGTTTAGTTATATGTTCTTTTGGTTATTATTTTAAAGTTTTTAATTGAATGTATTATAAAGTTTTTGATTGATTGTTTTTTAATATTTTTGATTTTTTATATTGTTTTATTTTATTTAATATATAATATTTTATGGGGATTTTTTTGTTGTTATTAAATTTCCATCAGAAATATCTATATTGTGAATATATAGTGTTAATGTGATGTATAAAGTGATTGACACTGATATAACCATACAATAACATGTTTGCTTGATATTGGCTGCAAAAGCTCAAATAAACATTTTGTTTTTGCTCAAAGCCCTTTGCTCTTTCTGTGCTACAAATGTCAAATTATGTAACTTTAGGGGAACATGTCAAGCCAGCACTGTGACCACTGTAGACATAGAGGAGGACATGTCCCTGATTCCTTTGCTTCCAGTTTTAAAAATGTAGTTATCATTGTCCCAGATGTACTCCTCTCTGATTTTTAAGCTGCAAAATGCAATAATAGGTTTTCAATAATGAAACTCATTGAAACGGCATGAGTTTCATTATAATGTCATGATGTACGGTGGTTCTAGACGCTGTTATTGTGTGTTTATCCCTTGTTTATGTGCAGTCTGTGGTGTTTTGTGCGCAGGAGGGTCTAAGCTCTCGGACGAGGTGTACATGGAGGTGGTGGTGGGAGGAGAGGAGCCGGTTCCTCACGACAGACCGTATGACAGCACTGCCCTCAGCAAGGACTTCATGCCCGTCGCGTGGGCCGCTGCATACGGTCAGGAGTCCACATTTCACCAACCCTACAAATCCAGATCATGTAGTATAACTGCATGGAAAATAAATCGATGGATCGAGAAATGATTCAGCATCCATTCTGAGGTTTTCCGAACGCATCGCGGTTCTTTCTCGAGTCGATTCTGCATTCAGCCGTACTCTGCTAGTTTCCAAATCCTTACACACACCTGAACCTAAAATAATCATTCATAAAACTGGAAAGGTTTGAAGCAAATTACAAGGGTGTTCACAGTGGGCTGTTTACATTAATCTGGCATTTGAGTGTGTGGATAAAAACTAGATTAGAGCGCCATCTGCTGTTAAAATCTAAGCTCAGAATCAATTCTAGAGAGAATCGCGATGCATTCAGAAGATCTCAGAATTGATGTACGAATTGATTCTGCTTTGATTTATTGTCGCAGCCCCACTAAATAGAGTCTATTACAAACAACACACTGCATGCATACGGGCATAATGAAATGTAGGCCTGAGTATCGACACTAATTTCATGATTTGAATTTGAATCACAAGCTTTTGATTCGATTCTGATCTCAATTTGATTCAAAATCAGTATTTTTTAAATATTTTTTTATTAATGTTTTGATTTAGTTTTTATTTTCATATTTTCCGTTTTTGTATTTTTATTGTGTGTTTTGTCAATTTTTTAGTAGTTTTGTGTTTTTGTCCATATGGCTTTTATTAATTTTTAGCTATCATAGGTCTGTTTCTGACTTTCTGTACTTTAATGTCATGTTTAATAGTGGTTGACTGATATGTGACCCTGGACCACAAAACCAATCATAAGGATTAGTTTTTTGAAATTGAGATTTATAATAAATAATCTTTCTGTTGATGTGTGGTTTGTTAGGAGGACAATATTTGTCTGAGATACAGCTATTTGAAAATCTGGAATCTGAGGGAGTAAAAAAATCTAAATATTGAGAAAATCACCTTTAAAGTTGTCCAAATTAAGTTCTTTGCAATGCATATTACTAATCAAAAATTATGTTTTGATATATTTACGGTGCATGATCTTTTACGTAATATCCTAATGATTTTTGGCATAAAAGAAAAATCTATAATTTTGACCCATACAATGTATTGTTGGCTATTGCTACAAATATACCCCAGCGACTTCAGACTGCTTTTGTGCTCCAGGGTCACATTTAAGTATTTTGAACTATAATAAAGTTGTGGTTTTGCATTTATTAGGATGTTTCTTCTACTGATAAATGATGTTGTATATGCTCTTGTGTGTTTGGAGCAGGAGCGGATGAGGGCTGTGAGAACCGTAACGGAGCAGCGAGCGCATTACTGCACATTGACGAGTCGGATGCACTGGACAAACTCAACCGGCAACACGGCAAGAACAAGAGACGAGCTGAACCCCGACAGGTCCAAACAGGTATCAGCACGCTCACCTCTCACTAACCTAATTAATAAATCTTATGTTTTGTGGAATTGCTTTGAAAGTGTTAAGCTTTACAGAAAATTGCAGATTACGTAGTATGTTTGTAGCGTTATGCATCACGCTGAAGGACCTTTTCAAATGACCTCGTGAAGTAAAATGATGATTCAAAGTGGTGAAATAAACAGAAATATACATTTTTGCCAATATACAAGTATAGACATTTTTACCTTGATGCTGAAAATGTTTTTTTGTTTTGTTTTCAAATATTTGTCAGTGCATTTAATAATTTGTAAATGTTTAATTGTCATTTTATTTCAGCAGCCTCAATTGAATTGTATGTTGTATCCAGTATTATGTTAGTATCATTTATTTTTTTATACTTTGATTTTTAAATTGTTTAATTTTTAGTGATATTTTGTATTTTCATCTACTAGTTATACTTTTTAAATTGTTTAATTTTTAGAAAAAGTAATAGTTAGCGTATATTTATTATATCAGCTGCGTTTTTTATATTTTCAGTTTTAATTTTGATTTTAGTATTTTTGTTGTTTTGTAATGTTGTTGTTTTTTTAAATGGCCATTTATGTTTATTTCTATTTCAGTTTTTATTTTTCTTATATATGTATATATATGATTTTATTTAGTTTTTGTTTTAATTCAGTTTTCGTTCATTTATTTCCAGTTAGTAATTTTTTTTTTTTTTTTGTTTTTTTTTGGTTTGATTTTAATTATTTTAAAGTTTTTAGTGTTTTGTTGTAAACTTTTTGGTTTTTTTTTTGTATTTCAGTTAACAATAATGTTTTTAATAGTTTTATTTAACACCCCTAGTTGCATAATGCATTATATCAGCTGTTGGCTACGAAACTGATTCTCTTTTATCCTTTTCCATCTCCTCTCATTTCCCTCCAGCGATCATCATCGGTCCGTATGGACAGCCTCTGACTGTCTACCCCTGCATGCTGTGTGGCAAGAAATTCAAATCCCGCGGCTTCCTCAAGCGTCACACTCGCAACCACCACCAGGACGTGTTGAGTCGCAAAAAGTACCAGTGCACGGACTGTGACTTCACCACCAACAAAAAAGTCAGTCTGCACAACCACATGGAGGTGCACGCGCTCAGCAACAAAGCTCCGTTTGAATGCGAGACCTGCGGTAAGGAGTTCCACCAGCAGGCGGCGCTGTTCTCGCACCGTCTCCAGCACCACCACCAGGAGCAGAAATCGCCCACGGCCATCGCGTCGCCGCTTCCTCCCGCCGCGGCGAACAAGACGCACAAATGCAAGTTTTGTGATTATGAGACTGCCGAGCAAGGGCTGCTCAATCGCCACCTGCTGGCCGTGCACAGTAAGAGCTTCCCGCACATTTGCGTGGAATGCGGCAAGGGTTTCCGCCATCCGTCGGAGCTAAAGAAACACATGCGCACGCACACCGGCGAGAAGCCGTACTCGTGCATGTACTGCGATTACAAATCGGCCGACTCGTCCAATCTGAAGACGCACGTGAAGACGAAGCACAGCCGCGAGCTGCCGTTTCACTGCGAGCGCTGCGGCCAAACCTTCGGCGAGGAAGACGAGCTGACGCAGCACGCGGCTACACACGAGGACGCTCGGGGACACCAGTGCAGCCACTGCGAGCACCGCAGCTCCAACTCCAGCGACCTTAAGCGGCACGTCATTTCCGTGCACACTAAAGACTACCCGCATAAATGCGCCGTCTGCGGGAAAGGCTTCCACCGGCCGTCCGAGCTTAAGAAACACTCGGCGTCGCATAAAGCCAAGAAACTGCACCAGTGCCGCCACTGCAACTTCAAGATCGCAGACCCGTTCGTTCTCAGCCGCCATATCTTATCCGTTCACACTAAGGAACAGCAGCAGCAGCAGCCGTCACAGTCCCCGAGTCCGCCCTCGCAGGCGTCGCCTCCGCAAGCCCCGCCCACAGAAAAGCCCGCCCCCAAGAGGACTATAAGTGCGGCGCAGTTAGCAGCGCCTGCTGTAAAGAAATCCGGCGGCGCGAAGGGCCCGCGAGAACGGAGGGTGTATCAATGTCAATATTGCGACTACAGCACGGGAGATGCGTCTGGCTTCAAAAGACACGTTATTTCCATCCATACTAAGGACTATCCGCATCGCTGTCAGTACTGTTCGAAGGGCTTCCGGAGACCTTCGGAGAAAAACCAGCACATTATGAGGCACCATAAAGACATGGTGCCAGCAGAATGAGCTCCTCCTCTTCCATAAACACACTAAACAGCCAGCGATTGGAAATGTTGGCAACCTCTGTATTGGGCTTCTTACCAAGACCCCTCACGCATAGCAGTGTGTGTGTTGTGTTTGTATGTGAGAGAAAAGGGTTTAGTGACACAGGCTGGAAGTGCTGTTTATGATCACATGGTCTTCAGTCTTAAAGGAACAGTTCGGCCAAACCAAAAAATTGTGTTGTCATTTATTCTTCTGTTGTTTTGTTTTCAATCGTGTATTTTTTATATGTTATGCTTTTGTATGTTCGTGATAAAGAAAGTTTTGGTTCAAATTGATTTGTTTTCTATTGGATTATGTTCTAAGATGTTTTGAATAGTGTTTGGTAACCGAACAGTTTCAGTTCCCATTGACTTCCAATGGAAATAACTAAACTGTTTTGGTTCCCATTGACCTTCATTGTAACACAAAGAAAGATACTTTGAAGAATTTGGGTAGCCATACTCTTTCTGTTTCCATTGACTTCCATTCTATCTTTTGTTCATACAGTGGATGTATTTTGTATTTTGTTAATGTTTTGGTTGTTTGTTAACCGAACAGTTTCAGTTCCCATTGAAGAAAGTCGAACAAATTTGGAACATCGTAAATGATGACAGAAAATAGTTTTTTTTTTTTAGGTGAAATATCCCTTTAAAGGAACAGTTCACTCTAAAATGTAAAATGTGAAAATTTGCTCGCCCTCATGTTGTTTAAAATTAGCTTGACTGACTTTTTACCAAGCGTAAACTTAAAAGAAAAAAAAAATATTTAACTAATTTTCTTTGTTATAATATTGTCATTATAATAATGTATTATAAATATTAAAATTATACTTGTGCATTATGTTCCAGATTTTCTGAAGTCGTATGATATATTTGTGTGAAGACAGACCCAAATTTATGTTGTTGTTCATTGAAAATCTTCCCCTTCACTTTAGAAATTAATAATAATAAAAGCGGACGACTAGAGGGTGAGTAAATAATGACTTTTTTTTTGTGTGAAGACTGATTTTCTTTTCTTTTTTTGTCATGTGTTGATTTTTTTTTTTTTAGATTTTTTTTGTTTTTGGTTTTGTTTTATTTTTGTTTTGTCATCTTATTTGATTAAAGTTTCTTGTGTATGGAGTTTCTGTGTTGTTTTAGTAGTTTTAGAGTATCATCTATGAGATGATTTATGAATATATGAAATGTTTTATTGATATAGGTCTTTGTGATTTATTTGCATTTTTGTATTTTATTAGGATGTTTGTATGATATGTAGATGTTTAAATGTTTTTAATGGTCAGAATGGTAGGTATCAGGCTGTTTTCCATTGGCACTGAGGACATTGCCTTATTTTGCAACGTGTGTGTGATCAGGACGAGGTTATAGGGAATATCTGGTCTCTCAAACCTTTAATGATGCACATGCAGCATTATCTATAACCATGTATGAAAAAAGCCATGCATGTCATTTTTTTTAAAGATTTATTCAGAACTAAATGTTTTTTTTTTTTTTTTTTTTTTAACTTCCTGGATTGAGTCCATGCAGCTCATGAACAAAGTTGTTTTATAAAAGCATCTCTGGCACCTCAGATCTCTGGCATTTTGGGTCTGTGAGACCAGATAACCCCTTTAGTCTGTGTAATATAAAGAAAGCTTGAATTCTTCACTAATAGGACAGATTTTAATCATGCATAGGTAAATGTTCTCATGTTCTAAGTTGACTTCAATGCATTTCACTTGGATGTATTTGACTTGGGTGTTTTAAAGAGGGTGTTTTGAAGTGAGTTTTTGCTTATAGTATAGATTTTAATTATGCGAAAAAACAACATAAATAGCAGAGAAAAACAACAACATAATAACATTAAATACAAATCGTTGTATTGCAGTAAATATATTTTTTATGTCACAGCAATGTAAATAACCATCGGAAAATGAATTGGAATTATTGGAACTAAAAATAGCACCTACACAAAAAAAATAAATAAATAAAAAATAATTGGTGTAAAAACAATTTCCATTCTTTTCACAATTAACTGCAAAGAAACAGCAAGTAACACACCGAACCTCTGAAGTAGAAAGGCTTAAATAGTATTTTCTTGCAAAACATACTCTGGTAAGTGATGTTTTATTTATATCTTTCAAAAAAAAAATGGATGTTTTATTTCTATCTTTCAAAAAAACAAAAAAAAAAAAAAATTTCCACTGTATTTCCGTATTGATACTTCAACATTTCACCTTTACTTCAATGTGTTATTTTCTCATTTTTTGAAAATATGTGCAATTTACTTGCAAAATCTGAGTGGAAATTATTTCTACACCAATTTTTTTTTGTATAAAAATCATATAAAAATTATTTATTGTTACACAATGATTTGTATTTAAAATTTTACTACTGATTGTTTAATGGTTTAGGTTTAATAGGTTCAAAATATAATTAATTATTTTAATTTCTTTCGTTTTTGGGGTGAAATTTGACCTGAGCGTGTATCTTTTTTTTTTTTTGAGACTCGGCCATATGAATTGTAAACATACACTATATTAGATTCAGTATGCCAATAATGTGTACCAAAATCATGTTTTGATGAGTCATCAGGCCAATTTTATCTCTCGTCAGTATCCACAACATGCAGTATGAGTTTCCTTTGAGAAGGACAGCTACGAGGAGAGTACAAATGATCTGTATGCGTGTGTGTGTATGATTATGGTTGATGATTTTTCTGGTTTATACTCAAAGCAATGCATCAGATATGTTTGCTGTTGCCAATAACCTTTCCACCAGGTGACTGTCTCGTCTTGGCGACTTCGTAGTGATGGTACTGTTCACATCCGGTCAATGCAAATATATGATAATACCCACTAATTGTCTTAACAGTTGCTGTCAGACCTCCCTGAAAGCGTGTATTAGGCTGGCATCCTTTACTCGTTACCAAAACGTGACACAAAGCTGGAATTGACAAGGCGGGTCGTGTTGGAAATGCGCTGTTTTGTGTTTGTGCGTAACGTAAATCGAATCAAATAAAGCTTATTCGGGTCACAATTCCACTAACCTGTGATGGATGATGTCATCGCCGGCTTTGCATGTGATTGGCCAGAGGTTTCCAGAGGGACTCGACCTGGAAGCACTGAACCGAACAGCACCATTAGCAATGATTAGCAAAAATTTATTTTATGTCGTTTTTTGGGGGGGGAAGTACTCCCCGACGACGCTGGCGTTTCTTTCTATCTATCTCTCTCTCTCTGTGTTTGTTCATATACTGCAGATATTTATTTGGTCACCGTTTAAACTTTGTTGTATAGTTAAATGTAAGTAGGAATCTATGGGACTATAACTTATTGTTTTGTACACAGATCTGTAAAGAGAGAGTGTAGATGTAAACACTTCGGAAAGAGGACTTCAGAACTTTGTGTTGTCATGGATGTATCTTCACATTTGTTTAAAAAAATGATAAAAAAGGAAATAAAAGGCAAAGTATTTTCCTGCATCCTCTGCTCTTCATTATGGAAATGCTGTTGTCTGTAAGTGCACAACTTTTTAGAGGTTTTTTTATATGGGGTATAATGAGCTTTCCCATTTACATTCATTCATGTGGTAGATGCTTTTTATACAAAGTTCATCAGGTTTATTATTTATTCAGGACATTATTTCTCAGTATCTTTAAAATTGGTGTATTTAAAGTGTAATTTGTGTGTTATTTTGGTATCGAGATGTTACAGATACTAGTTTTTTTAATATATATATTTTTTTCTGTTTTAATTTTTAAATGTTATGTCATGTTTTTGTCATTATTAGCTGTGTATGTCTATAAAAATGTCTACATGTTTTTTTTTTATTACATCATGGTAAACTAAAACGAGAAATGTTGGCAACCAGCTGAAATAAGTTTTTTTTTTTTTTTTTTTTTTTTTTTTTTTACTTTTTCAGTTAAAGTTTATTTGAAGTTTTAAAGATTTATTTTAATGTTGTTTTAGTTAAAATTTTAGTTTGAGTATTTTTTTTGTTTTTTTATTAGTTTTTTATATTTGTATATTTTTTTATGTTGTCATTTTTATTATTTAATATTCATTTTTTATTGTGGTTTTAAAATATTATATAAAATTCATAATTTTTAAAATTACTTTTATTCATTTGCATATATGAATATATGAATAACAATTTAACTTTTTTTTTTATCGTTTTTTACCTATAGATTTTATTCATTTTTTTTAAATATAATTTTTATTCTTATAATTTAAATATTATTTATTATTTTTATAATATTTTATCTATTACATATTTATTTATTTTGGTTAAGTAAAGTCTTGGCAATTAGCTGAAATATTTATATTTCATACTTTATTTCAGTTAACATTTATTTAAAAAAAAGTTATGTTTTAGTTAACTATTACATCCCTGGTGCGTACATGCTTGTAACTCATTTTATGAAGACTAATATTTTTTACATTATTTTATGTTTTCATAAACTTAAACTTTTTTTTACTTTCACTTTTATAGCATTTCACTTCTACAATAATCTGCCAAATGTCTTTTGTATTTGAAAAAGTGATCAAATGCTTTAAATATTTAAATATTTTTAAGATTTTAAGATTGATTTGTCATTTTCTATGACTGTTAACAAGCTAAATGCATAGAAATCACAATTTAAATGCCTCAAAACAGATTCACAAAAGATTTTATTGGTTCAAAAGAAATAAGAAGAGATGATGGAAAGAACTTCGAGGGTTAAAGGACTGATAGTGAGAGCAGAAAACACTAGAGGCACTTTAAATGATTCACTACAGTCATAATAAATCAGTCAGGATTCAGAGAGGAGCTTCACAGCAGCACATCAAGGGCACTCGTCTGGAGAGAGAAAATGCTCAGTCAGGCCTGGATACACTCATATTTAGTGTTTACAAGAGTGTTTTTAACAGTGCTTTACCATTTTTCGGCAGGATGGCAATGTTCTCAGGAAGAATGCCTTGCTCCAGTGAAAACTCAGTGAACTTGTCCAGGACGTCCTGGCTCAGGTCTGGGGTTCGCCCCACAAGTATCACGAGAGCAATTCAGAATCAGCACAAACTTCAGTAAGTATTCTCATTATCTGAGCTGATGCTTTTCACAATGTTCTTTTTACAGCACACATCACAGGCTGAGGAACATGAGATTTAAGCTCATAAGAAACAGCTTCGTAATCCATTTAACCTTTGTAATATTTCAGCGAAACAAGAAGAAATCTGGTGAGCTTCATTTTATCCATCAGAAAAAACTGAGTGGTTTATATTCAAATGTATTGAGGTGAAAGGTAAGGTTGAAAATTAAGAGAGATTCAGACAGCTGAAAGTAAAAGTGAGATTCATTAAATGAGATTAATAAATGCTTTTTTTTTTATATTGTTAATTCGTGCTTACTTATGTAGTTAAAGTTAGTTATATCTGGTAATATTATTTAATGGACCTGAGTTCCAATACAGCAAGAAAATAATTTTTTCTGCTAAGCTTTATAAATAAAATGTTGAAATTAAAAATATATTTAATTTAGGGGCATGAAATATAATACTTATGCTTATACTACTGCTACATAGTTGCTAAAATATGTTTCAAAATATATTTACATAAATATATATTTGGCCAATCAATTTTTGCAATTTTTCTAAAATATATTTTGACCTCCATAAAAAAAGAGTTTTCCTTCCATATATTTTCAATCCAATAAAATACTTTGACATTTGAAGAGAATGTTTCTTTGTTGTCTATATTTAAATATAAAAAAAAAACATTAGTGAATTATTATTAATCTAGTTTTGATCTCTCATTTAACATAACTGCTTACAGCATATATTTAAAATATATTTTGTCCAGATTTTTATTTTTATTAATTTTTTTGGCCATAAGGGTAATGGGGAAGTATATTCCTCACAGCCTTATTTTTATCAGCATTAAATTCAAGTCTGTAGTTGTCTTTAGCTTTTATGTGAAGAGGCCTAGATTCAAACCTGCTAAAAATTAAAATACAAAATTTTATTTACCATAGAGTTTGTTGAGAAGCGTGGTGGAGTCGGCTTTGGTCTTGATGGTGTGGATCAAAGCATATTCATCATACTTCACATCAACAACACGCATGTCATTGTCAGTCTCCCAGCCTGAGGAAACACATCATTTCCCGTCTGAATCCTGAATAAATCACTGCTGTGTTTCATGTCTAGATGAACACTATCTTCCTTACGTTTACTGCGGAAGCTGAATTTCCCAGGAATATCCGTCTTTTGAGCCAGATGGTTCATTCTCCAGCATGTGCCATCAGGACTGGAAAAACAGGATGGGTTAAGGGTTGAAATCATATGACACAAGAAGAGTTTATTAACAGTTTGTCTTACTTGAGACTGGAATATGCCATCTCCAGATCTCCTTCATCAGTCGGCGTCAGCATGGCGATGCCCATCTTCATGTTCCCCTTGCGGGCGACAAACCACTCAGCATTGGTGGCAAAACCAATCAGGTACCATTTCCCAGCCACCTGTGTGAAGGACACACGTCAACATTAGGTGACCAAACACCCAAAATATACACTTTCTGTTAAAGCTAAAAATCTAGTTTAAAATAAAAAGTTCAAAGTTCTAAATTATTCCTTTTATGTTTGATGCAATTTCGTAATATAAAACTACGTTATATACGTTATGCAGAAAAAAATGTATTGAATATTTTTATTAATATTTTTATTTTTTTTTGCATGAAAATGTAGCACCCATGACGAAAACATATACTTCCTGCCGACTAACAATATAGTTAAAAGTGCCATAATTTTTAAGCATTTCTAAATTATGAATTTAATGTTTGATACACGTTTTGTAATACAAAAAGTCATGCAATTTTTTTAATGTATTTATTTATGCTTGTTATTTATGGTTGATTAAATGGGAATATGGAATGAAAATTATGCACCAATGAATATTAAAGATGTTTTTACTAATAATTTATAGACAGACATTATGGTAATTTTTAAGCTATTCTGATATTGATACAAGTTTTTGTGCAATAAAAAATAAAAAATGTATTTTTAAGCTATTCTGATATTGATACAAGTTTTTGTGCAATAAATAAATAAAAAAATTAAAAATGTATGTATGTATAAGTGGATAAGATGAACATTTATTTTAATAACCTAATTATATAAATTTTATATGTCCATAAGTTTTGATCATTTGTGAATTATGTTTAAATGTTTGATTGAAATATAAAAACGAATACAAAAATTATTTACTTATGAAATACCTATATATATACTATATATATATATATATAATATTATATATATATATATATATATATAATATGCATGCAATACACACACATCATATAGTATAAACAAAATTAAAAATCAGTAACCAAAATGCTAACAAAACGAAGAAGAAAAATAGTAACAAAAAGAAAAGAAAATATTAAATTGGTTTTTTTTAAATTTATTTTGTTACCTATTGTCTTGATGTCTTTCCCCTTTGAGTGTTGAAGTCTTGAGGGTGAGGTCGTGACCTCAGAACTGACAGCAAGGGCACAGAGCAAAAATCCCAGCAGGGCGGTTGCCATGGCTACTGCAGAGCTCGGTCTGGAGTGTGTGGGAATCAGGGCCTCGAGAGCTGAATTCTGAGCGCAGAGTCCTGCTGCAGGAGCTTATATAGAGCAGAAGCCTGTTACATAAACACACGCCCCCTACACACACACATCTACAGGAGCACATACCAACAAGTTTATTTTTATTATTATAATTAAAACTAACCCTACAGACAACTTTTTTACTTACAGTTTTACAATTAAGTCATCATTTTACACTTTTTTTCAGATTTTTTTATTTTTTTTTATTAAGATAGTGGGGACAGTTTTGCCTCCAGTTTACATCTACTGTATGTAAACCCACACACCACACACAAAGACACACAAAGCTCCAATACACTTGTCCATCTGTGCCGGATGCTCAGCACACACATCTAAATCTCCGTGTCATCCATTCAGTTCTCACTTTTCATTGCATGCACACACACACACACACACACACACACACACACACACAACACACACACCACCCACACACCCCACACCCACACACCACACAACAGGGGGCAATAAAAAAATAAATAAAAAAAACACACACACACACACACACACACACACACAGGGGCATAAATTTATACAAGTGTTGGTTTAGGGAAAGTTTGTTTTGGGGTGTTTTTCTTTTTTAACAGTTGGCTGAACACACACACACACACACACACACACACACACATTTACAGCCTTGTCCCGTAAAACTACATGTTAAGACAGGATCTGTTTATCTGGGTCAAAGGGGTTTCGTATACACACATTCAGTGGGGTCCAAAAGTTATAGATCACTAATAAAAATGATCTTCTTTTGCATTTCACACCTCAACATGAACAAAACCTCAAGTGTGATTTCAGATGTTCAAAAGAGCATTTTAAGATTCAAAACAAGAACGTTTGAACATCTATACAAAGAGTCACATGATCAATGACACTTATTTACTTCAAATTACGTTTGATTAGTCACCCAAATAATGGATTTTTTTTGTTTTTTTCTTTTTTTTTTTTAATTTTTGTTATTTTATTTTTAGGTCTTTGTTTTCAGGTTTAAATGCAATGCAATAAAATAACCAGATCTTCAATGTGGTCACAGTCTTTTATACCCCAGTGTATACTGTAAAAGAAATGCCAATTTTTGATGCTACATTACATCATCAGAATCATCAATAAAAAGTGTTACCAAGGCTACATTTTTTTTTATTTTACTCAAATACATTAAAATTGTGAAATATTATTACAAATTAAAATAGTTGTTTACACTGTGAAATGTATTTTATTTCTGTGATGCGCAGCTGGATTTTCAGCATCATTACTCCAGTCTTCAGTGTCACATGATCTTCAGAAATCATTCTAATATGATGATTTGCTGCTCAAGAAACATTTCTGATTTTTATCAATGTTGAAAACAGTTGTGCTGCTTAATTTTTTAAAAATAAATTTTGTGGAAACCATCAGGATTTCATAATTCTCTGATGAATAGAATCAAAATGAGAGTATTTTAAATAGAATCTTTTGTAAAATTATAAATGTCTTTACTGTCACTTTTGATCAATTTAATGCATCCTTGCTGAATAAATTATTTCTTAAATAAATAAATAACAGTGATTCCAAACATTTGAGTGGTAGCATATGTCTGTGTACGTGTCTTTAAATGTGTTCCATCTGTGGCTTAAGATTGGAAAAGAGCCATCAATAATTACAGCCAAAAAAAAAAAGTCACCGCAAACACACAAACAGGGAGATAAAGCACAAAGAGCTTCTGTATCTGTCTCTCTCTCTCGTGCTCTGGGCCGTTCTGGAACCTGGAACAGAGAACAATGTCAGCATTTCACATTGGAAACACAATGTTTACAGTAAAAACCCTGCAGTCACTCACATGCACAACAAACACACAGTTAAACACACTCTACATCAGCTGCAAATGCATTCAGACTGTACGACTTTATTTGTGCTGTAATCATGAAGTTATTAGTGCAATTATAGTGAGCTTTAAAATAATGGTATTTTCATCCTATGAAAATCACTGCAGGACACTTTATAGTTTTACCCCTTATAAAGCTACCTGAGGAATTTGCTCTATACATCTGTTTCCTGTTATAGATGTGAGATACGCCTATACGTTCAGCTTATAAGAGATGCAAACGCCTACAAACAATCACAGCATTTTCTAAGAAACTGCTTTTCTCTGAACAAAACCGAGTGTGTGTCTCTGTCTAATTGTCTGTGTGTCTTTCATATACTGACACAGTTACTACGAAACAGGTAAACCATGGTATTTATGGGTGTTTTTGCAGGTGGAAACTCGTGTCTCAGCTGGTAACCTAATTTAGAAATACCTGAACCGTTTCAACAGGTACAGACAGATAAGATATAAATCTAATCATCACAATCACAGAGCTCTGGAATTATATTTTAATTAAAGGCAGAATATAACTAATTTAGAAATACCTGAACCGTTTCAACAGGTAAATAAAATAAAAATAAAATAAAATAAAATAGAATAGAATAGAATAGAATCAATAAACTAATTAAACTAAACAAAAAAAAAAAATAAACAAAAATTAAAATCAAATTAAATTAAATTAAAAATTAATTAAAATTGAATATATTAAATTAAATTAAATTAACATTAAATTAAATTAAATTAAATTAAATTAAAATATTCTGTACTGGTGAAGCATGATTAATAAGTGTGACAGTATTTTCAGTGCCTTAATCAAGTTGTAATAAAGTCATAATATTGTGAGGGTAAGTTACAAATTATGAAAATAGTTGTAGCATTATGAGATTATAAGCTTAATATTTAAAGTCAAAATTACTTTTTTAATATTACAACTTTAATCTCACATGCTACAACTCTATTCTCTAAACATATTAAGTTTATTTTCGTGTTGCTGTAAGACTTCTAGTATTGATATGACTTTATTCTCATAATTTTTACTTTATCATCAAAATATTAGGAGGTGGAATACAAAATATTGATTTTGTATAGGACTTTATTCTTGAATTGATACATTTTTACTGTCATAATGAAAATAGTACAACTTTAATCTCACAATGCTATGACTTTATTCTTTTAATTTCGACTTTTTAAATCTTGTGTAAGACTTTATTCTTGTACTGATGTGATCTTATTATTGTAATTTGTTTTGAATTTTTTTATTTTGTGTTAGAATTTATTTTTGTTTTTTTGTGATATTTTTGTTTTTTTTTGTTTTTTAGGTTTTATTTTTAAGACTTTATTCTTGTATTGCTACGATTTATTCTCATATTTCTGACTTTGTTATCAAAATATTAAGACTTACCCTCACAATTCTTCTTAACTCTCTAAATATTACAACTTTATTCTCATATTATTACTTGATATATATATGGGGCCCTCATCTGATTTGTTGTCCAGGCTCCAGCTAAATGAACTGGTCTTTTGAATCTTGCTGTTGCCTCCAGATTACTAAAGGGAAGGTCAGACAAAAGCGTTAGTAGGACGTTTACATGAGACTGGCCTCTGATTGCCTGCATGTACATATATCACAGTCCACAGCCACAGAACTCACTTCCCACAACCCTGGGACTTTTACAACAATACCAACATCACAGAGCATCTACAGAGAAGAAACAACACACCGGATGTGTCCCTGATATGTTTCAGTAAACATTACAGCAGATCATTTTAATATTTAGTGCAATTTGTTACACATTTCTAATTATATAAAAAAACACCTCGGTCAAATGCAGTGGGCTTGTTTCTACAAATGTGTTTATATATAATAAAGTAAAGCCTCTGAGCAAAATATTCATAGTCTCAAGAGAATAGACTGAAGTCAAGTCTATTTAATCAAATCAAATTGGATGAAATAGTAAAAGTGGCAGACAGATACAGCACAATAGATGAGTTGTGTGCTCAGTTCTCCTGTAGGGGTCGCTCCTGCGCTTCAGGACCTTTTCAACCCTTCATAACTTTTAAATGATTTTATCAGTTATTGGTATAAAATGGTACTGCAGACTTTTACAAAAATGTTGTGGTTAAACTTCATTCCTTCACTTGATTATTATTAACAGAATGGGGAAAAACTGTTATTTTTATTTGCTATTATGAGGACATCAACATGCGTTTTTAACACATTTAAACATCTATTTTCATATGATCAAACCAGTTTCTGTAACTGATCAAAAAGGATGATTGTTTTACTTTGAAGTGAATCAAATAAAACATTGCATTTTTTTTTTTTTTTTTGTGTGTGTTAGTTATGCTTTACAGGTTTATACACACACACACACACACACACACACACACACACATGTTTGTTTTTGTGAATTTTGGGGACATCCCATAGGCGTAATGGTTTTTATACTGTACAAACTGTGTTTGCTATTGCTCTACACCAACCCTACACCTAACCTTAACCCTTACAGGAAACTTTGTGCATTTTTACTTTTCTCAAAAAAACTCATTCTGTATGGTTTATAAGCGTGTTTTGAAAAATGGGGGGACATGGGTTATGTCCTCAGAAGTCACCCTCTCCTTGTAATACCTGTGTCATATCCATGTCATTATACAAAGTTGTGTGTTGATATGTCACAAACACACACACACACACACACACACACACACACACACACACACACACACACACACACACACACAAACAGTTCATATATCAAGTGTGATTAATCAGGTTTCTTTTAGACACATGGCAGCACCCGTGATAATGTTCCTTTTTGTTAATGCTTGATAAGCATTTAATGGTTTCTAGCTGCATTCTAGCTTTTTACCATCTGGTATGTTGGTAAAACAATTATAATGCAAATATCTTTATGCAAAGATTTATTCTTAAGCTGAGACTTTTACGAAAATCATTTTTCTCTTTAGTTTAGACTTAAAGTAAAACAAACTCTTCAGGGAGATGCAAGTATCATGGACTTATTCTTTAACAAATATGTTATTTACATCTTTTCAAAGTCATTTATAGTTTTATTTCTAACTCTGAAATGTGACGTTATTTCAATCTATTTATTTGAAATAAAACAACATTAATCATTTTCATCTGAATATCAGCCAGTTGTCTTTTGACCTCATTAGATTTTAGTTGCTTATGTAGCATAAATAATCAAATGCTTTTGGCTTTATTAAAAGGATTAAAAACATAAAACAATCAAAAACATTCTAAAATTTGGAAAAAAGGGGTCGTTAAAGTTAAATAAAAATAAACCCCTTAAGAAAGTATTTTTCTTGAAATAAAATTAACATTTACAGAAATTAACTCATTTAATAACTTATTTTATTAAAATTTTTATTTAGTTGCTCAGTTTTATTTACTTTAACTTGAAGTACTAATATAACTAAATCTAAATAAACATAAAATATTATCTTTAATTTAAAATATTAACAAAAACTATAGTATATCTGTATACACTGTGTGTGTGTGTGTTGTTACTAAAGTAACGCTGGTAAAACAGGTTTTCACAGATGCAGATGTGGTTTAGTGTGTTGTGTGACTAAGTACAGTGCAGTAATGCTTCTCGTGTGATGAATCATGCTTTATTTAGACATATGGCATCTCCCGTGATAATGTTCCTGTCTCTTTTTTTATGCTTAATAAGCGTTTTATGGTTTCTGTAGCTGAATGCAAACTCTTGCCATACAATGTTCTCACTCAAACTCAAATAAAGATGTATTAAATATATATACCTAGACTCTCACATTTTGTCCAATGCAGACTTAATCTCATCCTACACTTCTCATCTGATCCTTACTAAATTAGATAAATCAGATCATCATGAGACCGCTGTGATTTTTCCTATGTGGCTGCTACCTACTGTAAGCAGAAAACATCACAAGACTTTTATTTGTCATATGTATTCAGTACTATATATATATAGCATCTGAAGTGGACCAAAACCTTTCATCAAAGTTGTCCTAAAACCTAAATGCTTTCTTGTCTTAAGACAACTTTGATTAACTTTTTTGATCCACTTCAAAAACTGACAACTGTATATACACTACCAGTCAAACTTTTTACGTTTATTATTTTTATTGTTTAGTATAACTATTTTCCACCTTTCAGAATGACAATAAAATTTCATAAAATACTATAGAAATAACGTAACCAAGAAACAAACAAACATGAAAACTAAAAACATTGTACCCATATTATATCTTAAAATCTAGAATGTTATTATTAAATTAATCCCATGAACTTATGTTTTAAAAGAATGATACACATCTTTTCTTTGGTCTTGTAGTTCTTCAGATGCAGTTTGAAAAGGATTATTTTAGTTAACCAAAACTAAATCTAAAATTAGAAAAACTAAATAATGAAAAAATGCAATAAAATAATATGTATATGTATATATATGTATACTGCATATATATATATTAACCAAAACTAATTATATAATTTGTATATCATATATATGTATACTGCATATATATATATAAACCTTTGCCTTGTTTGTATTAAAGTAACTAAAACTGAAATAAAGAAATATAAGACAAAAAATGATTAAATCTTTAACTTAAAATGAAAAATGAAAAAATAAAAATGCATTAAAAACTACAGTATAATTGTCCATCAGCTCACACCAGTATTTTAGTGAGATACTATGTTGAAAATTGGTGGAGAATCAATATTTTCTTAGCTGTAACAATGAAAGCAATGCTTCATGTTTTATCTGATGGTGTTTCTTTCATTCTTTTGCTCAGCCAATTCAAACTGAAAGGCTTATGATTCATCTGAATCGTTTTGTTGAGTGTATTAAAATGCACTATCCCTGTTTTTTTTTTTTTTTTTTGAAGACACAAAAATATTTGTATACAATATTTTATATTAAATAACATTATTTTAGTTGTTTTAGATGGTGTAAATAATAGAAATTTTTGGTATTTGATTTTTTATTTTTTTTATTTTAGAAGTTCCATTATTTTCAATAAAACAGGTTTGGAATGTTGATTCATATCCATGTGCAATTATTTCACCACAATATAATGTTTGTCAAAAACAAAGCTGTGCTGGTCTTATAAAACTCCTCTAGATACAGTAGGCACTGGACTGGAGATCATTTGATGGTGTAGAACTGAATAAAGCTTTTATAACAGCATTATTGAAATATATATCACACATATCAACCTATTTTGTATACAAACAGTATGGAATTTTATTATCTGTGTGCATGCATTAGAAGTATTCAATAAGATCCTGTTGAGTTTTCAATGTCTGGATGCTTTCCAGATGCAGTTTTTGTCCAGTGTGAGGAAGCGACTTATGAACCCTCAGATGAACGAATTCATCGCCTCCAACATTTACCTGAAGAGAGAGATATGGAGCATGAGAATACTCAGTTTACACATGTTCTGAACTGTTAGAAAGTAGATATTGATGGCAATATGCACGCTGTGGACAGTCAAAACGGCTGATAAAAACCCCACAAGTAATCCACACCACTCCAGTCCATCAGTTATCAATTTATGAAGACTTCTGCATGTTATTATGGACTGTATTTTGACTAGAAGCAATGCTTTGAAGTTAAAAATGCCTTAATGATGGATTTGTTTCTTACAAACACACAGGTTTTATCTTCTCCAGATGTTAACTGATGGACTGGTGTGCTGTGGATTACTTGTGGATTATTGTGATGTTTTTATCAGCTGTTTGGACTCTCATTCTGACGGCACCCATTCACTGCAGAGCATCCAATGCTGAGACACCGATGCAATGCTACATTTCTCCAAATCTGATGAAGAAACAAACTCATCTGCAGCTTGGCCTGAGGGTGAGCACATTTTTAGCAAATTCTAATTTTTGGGTGATCTGTTGCCTCACATCCTGGTCTTCAAAGTTTACCTTGATAAAGTAGTTGGTCCCGGCCACGACCTGAGTGGTGAAAGATTTGGCGACGAAAACAGCAAACTTCTTCCCTGCCTTCGTTTCTGCATGATGTTTGATCTGAATCAAAAGACAGATTTCATATTTAATGCATATGTGTTTAATTGTCATTAAAATAATATCACAATGACATTTTAACTTGGTCTTTAAAATATGCTTCTTTTTCCTGAAACACAATTTCTTGCCTCCCCCCCCACCCCGACATACAGTAGACGGTAAAAGCCTGTTTTGCAAGAAGTATGTGATTTGTCAAGTTAGACGAATTACTCTGACACACCTTAAAAGACTTGCTCAACATCATGTGAAGGTTACCAGTTTACATTAGTTTGTTTTTGACCTTGCATAAATACCATTTATTGCCTGCAATCTCTGGTGCATGCAATTGTTGCATTATGACTTTAAATCATAGTTATCCTGCATTAATAATTTTTATTTATCATTTGATTATTTTATCGACCCACAGCATAGTAAATTCTTAAAACTAATTAATAGATTATAATAATTGATAAATGCATATCACGTGCATTCCCATATCAGCTGACTTACACCATCAAAACAAAAGCAGAAGCTCCAGTCTCACCTCATCGCAGATCTTCTGCACTTCGGGTGTGGCTTGCATCACCGCGGATGGACCTCCAATCAATGTTGCCATTGCTGTAATTGGTGTCGAGATGTATAAAAAATAATATTTTAGACAGTCCAGTTCACAGAAATGTCACTGCTGCAGTATTTATGTTGTCTAGAGATCATATGACTATGAGCCATCTCTGGAATGTACCATGTGTTCGGAACAGGCGGGGGTTGATTAAAAAAACAACTTTACAAAAAAATTAAAATAATAAATCATAGAGTTAGGCTATAACAGCAATGATGTATAATTAAATAATGCAAATAATTATTAAGGTTGGTGTTTAATTCTAACACATTTGCTTATCATAACATCTGATGTATCAAGGATGTTTCCTCTTATAATTTGGTTTAGTCTGAGACGGGACTAACACAAAAGTGAGTAGGAAGACAATTGTGGGCGTGGCTTAACAGACCGTTCTCTCTGATTGGTGAACTCCGATGGTATAAATAAAAACTTTTCCTATTTTAATTACACATTGTTTGTTTTCGATTAAATGGCTTTGAAATTACTTCATGAAATTATTAAAGAGTATTTGTTTTATTTTAAATGGCTTTGAAATTACTTCATGAAATTATTCCAGCAGTATATTAGTGGAATAGTAGAAATAGTGGGTGTGTGTTTAACTATATGTTACCGCTGATCTGAACGGACCGATCAAAATCGATTGTGATTACTAGATAAAGATGTGTTTTGATTACATTTAAAGGAATAATTCGGAACAAGCTGCATGTCTATTTCAGAAACTGCTCATTTAACGATTATAGTGAAACATCTCCAATAAAACGCCCACAAATATACAATCTAGTTTAAGATGTAATATCTTTGTATTCCATTGGCTCATATGTGAACTCTTACAGAGTGAGTAGCCTAAGCATAGGAGTTTGCACGTATGGTCAGTGACTCATAGGTCAGAGAAGGTTTGATGTTGCTTCACCTGATGAACAGTTTGCTGCCTTTGCCAAAACCTGCCTGATCAATGACCTTTCCTGACACTAAGAAAAAACTTGGTTTCGGTCATTAGGAAAGCGTAATTAGGAGATAACTTGTTGTAACTAGGCCTTTATGACAAAAGGAGATAACTTGTTGTAACTTAGGAGAAAAACGTTGACATTATGAGATACTAAAGTAGGCTATAATTATGAGATAAAATGTATAAATGATAAATAAAAAATATTAATAATATAATTATGATTTTGAAAAATTGTGTCATGATGAGGTAATGATGAGATAAATTATGAGAAAGTCAAAATTATTATACTATATCATAATTAGGAGATAAAAGTAGAAATGATGACCAAAGTAAAACAAGATAAACAGTCATTACATAATTTCATTACAGTCATTACAAACAGTCATTACATAATTATTACAAAAAGTCAAAACTGTGTCATTGTGTGATAATGAGTTAAATATTTGGATTATTGGGATGTAGAGTTTATGTTATGAAATTAAAGTATTATTTATGAGAAGAAACAATTATGTGATTAAAGTCAAAATTGTGACATTGAGACATGATGAAAAAAAATTAATAAAAAATCTAAGTCGTAATTATTAAATATTTAGTTGTAATTTAGAGATAAAGTCATAATCGTGACAACAAATTATCAGATAAAAAGTCAATTATGACATAGTTCTAATTATGATTTACAAAGTCAAAATAATGAGATAAAAGTCGTAATTATAAACAATATATACATTATTTTATATATTATATATAAAGAACTTTCAGATTATTTACGTATTATTAATATTTTATCACCATATCAATCTGGCTTCAGGTCCGATCATTCTACAACTACTGCATTACTTAAGTTTATTAATGATGTGTTCTCAGCTGTTGATGATGGTAAACTCACATGTGCTATTTTTCTTGATTTATCCATTATTTGTTGTTGATGATGGTAAACTCACATGTGCTATTTTTCTTGATTTATCCATTTGTTTTTTTTTTTTTTTTATATATTTTTTTTTTTTTAGTTGACCGATTTTAGTGTGTAGTATTAAATGGGAATAAATCAGATTTTTTGGTTCAACAAAGAGGTGTGGGCCCAGGTTCAATATTAGGACCACTTATTTTTTCGATATATGTTAATGATTTACAGTTAATTTTCAATAATTGTAAAGTTCAACTTTATGCTGATGACACCATGATACCTATATCTAATAATGATTTACCGTTAATTTACAATAATTGTAAAGTTATATTTCAATTCAGTATGATATTTTACAAATTCAACTGTCTCTTCAGTAGGATTTTTGTTTTTTATAATGAATTGGTTTTTGATAATAAATTGTCGTATATCATGATTTGCTTTTGGATAATAAATTAGTACTTAACAAAACAAGTCGTATATCATGATTTCCTACGATCTAAATCATTACAAAGCAACCTTTAGTATAGGCAGAAAATCTAAGTTTCTACAATCACATATTAGTAGTAGTGCTTATCAGTGGTGACTCATTTCATGTGCATATTGCAGAAATGTTCAGCTTCTCAGAAAATCAATAAAAGAAGTAAACAACAGACGATTAACACTATTTACAGCAATATATGTACAATCAAACTTATTGCATAAATGTGGTAGTTTCGTGTATAATGTTTAAAGCCCAATGTGACTTAATAATTTTCTGCTGTTAGCGGCTCATTTAAGATTCTAAGCAATACTTTGTTTCCTTTGAGGGGCTGGCATCATCTCTTCTCAGGTGTTCTGGATCCAGACTGGAGCTTGTGTAAATACCGTGACTGTTTTTGTCGAGAAACAAATAGAGACATAATTAGCGTAGCTGCTGTTCCAGCCAAGTAATGAGACATAATTAGCGTAGCTGCTGTTCCAGCCAAGTAATCATTGATCATTATAAAATTGCAGTCCCAAAATTATGAGATTGCATTATTTGAATGCTTGGCCAAAAGAGGTGAACAGTTTTTTAATCTAGATTTAAACAGAGGAATTTTGTCTGAAACCCCGAACATTATCAGGAAGGCTATTCCAGAGTGGTGGGAGCCAAATGCACGCAAAAAGCTCTAAGAAGATCTTGCAAATCTGTTTCTTTTTGTTATGGTTCATGTAAAGACTGTACTACTTTTCATAAAGTTGATACTATTAAATACCTTGGAGTATGGCTTGATTCTGAACTTTCCTTTGAATCACATATTAATCATATTCTACGTAAAATAAATTTTGGAATTTTACATCGATCTTTAATTTTATTTTGAGTAAAATATTTTTTTTTTTTTTAGATCTATATATAGTTTTTCATATAGTGTTCATAAGAAACTTTTACATCGATCTAGAAATAGTTTTGGAGGGGAAAAATATACTCACACAAGAAGACATATTCATTGGCTTCAATTTCTGTATTTATATTTTATTATAATTGTTTTTTTTGATAAGTTTTTTTTTTAATTTTTGTTTTGTTGTGTTTTTTTGTTAATTGTTATTTCTGTTTTGTGGTGCCTTTTTCCCCATTTGTGTTTAGTGTTGTTTATGGATGTATTGTTAATTTGTGTTTTGTTTTGTTTAATGTTACTATGTTGTGATTGTGATACGTTGTATTTTGGGACCCCCTCAAAAACGAGATGTTACATCTTAAGGGGTTAATCCTAATAAATAAATTCAAATTATGTATAAAGAATTTAACTGTGAAATAATTATGAGATTGAAAATGACAAAAAGTTGGAGATATGAGATTAAAAAGTCATAAATATAGCTTTTCTACAGAATTCATCACCTGCAGAAGGGATATAAAGAAGGACTCAGATTTTTACAAACACTTTAAACTGGAACACAAGATAAGCTTTCAGAGTTTATCTTGATAGTGGTTGGCACTGTCCAATATCCAACGTCTTCTCAGCCAATTAAAAGATGCAAATTTCATATTTAATGCAAATCTGTTTCTCATGAAAATACTGTCTTTATATGGTCTTAAATGTTCCTAATATTAAATTTTATTTTAAATTTTTTTCTGTTTAAAATGTTTTTTTTTTTTGTTTTTAATTTTTCTTATTTTATTTTTTTTATATGGTCTTAAATGTTCCTAATATTATTATTTTCATTCGTGAATGTTATTGTGTGGATTGTGACTTTCTCACAGAGTATATTTGTTTAGTTTGATGAATTACTGTGACACACCCATGTGAAGACTGATAATGATCCATTCAGGTTGCTGAATCAGTATTTGTGTTTGGGTGGGAGCCTAGATTCCCACGAGATTCTACTCTAATACACATTAAGTAATACACACCCTTTTTTTTTATCAAATTGCACTTTTTCACTGTTAATCAAGTTTTGGAGGGCAAAATTAAAAATCTTCTAACAAGATATTAACAGAACAACACAAAATATGTATTTAAATGTAATAAAACATATCAATGAAATATATATTTTAAATTAATATTATTGAATCTTTATTTTTCACTGTAATCTCACTGCTGAATCTTCATTCTTTTCTGGAGGATCATGTGACACTGAAGACTGGATTAATGATGCTGAAAATTCTGCTTTGTGTCACAAGAATAAATTACAATTTGCAATATTTTTAAGTAGAAAACAGTAATTTGAAATTTTAATATTTCATAGTGTTACTGTTTTTACTGATCAAATAAATAAATATGACTTAGCAGCAGTATGTTGTCAGTACTCGGATGTGTGCTCACCCGTCGTGTGTCTCAGATGATGTGGTGACGTATGAGCAGCTGAAGGACATGATGTCCACCGGAAGCGTCCAGCTCTTCGATGTGCGTGAACCAGACGAGCTGGAAGCAGGATTTATTCCAGGAGCCTCTAACATTCCCTGTAAGTCACCAGCACACAAAGATCTGCACAAACACACTCAGATGTGAGGAGTTACAGTGTTTTTGGTCATGCAGTGGGAGACGTGGAGCAGGCCCTCAGATTGAACCCAGATCAGTTTAGAGAGCGCTACGGTGTCCCAAAGCCTGGTTTAGAGGACTCAGACTTGGTGCTGTACTGCCAGAGGGGCATCTGCAGCCTCACCGCGCTGGAGACCGCAAGAGATCTGGGATACAGCAAAGTATATGAAGACACTTACTACACCACCCAGTGCCACAGACTGTACATTGGGGTAACATATTGCACATTCTCTCACCTGGTCTCTACTCTATCCCCTGCATTTTGGGACTAACTCTCTCTCTGTCCTCTCTCTCAGACTACACACCACCTACAGTCGCACACACAACAGTCCACTAGACGTCATGAACGCACACACAGTTTTCTGCTCAGGCACGGTAAATGTCTCGTCATCTCTCAACACACACCCAATGGAAAGAATGCTGTTTTTGTACATGGGAATATGACACACAACACACAAGTTACACACTACACACACACACCAGATTTTTTTACAGTACAGGAAGTACACACACACACACACATCGTACTCTAGTTCTCTGCTTGTATCTACGAGATTCTGTGATAAGGTTCACACACTACACCCACACATCAGTAATATCTACCTCTGTCTTCTCTGAATTTAATAGGAGACAAACACATTGGTCCACACACCATCTTTACCTTCTCAACTCTCTGTTCTCTTCTCACACACAGCACAATTACACACTCTCTCACCTGGCATTGTTACCACACATAGTTGACACACAGCGCAACCCGTGGAAACTAATCCCCTATTTTTCTAATGATATTACCAAGGGGCAACATGTATATTGACAATCACAGAGGGACACTACACACAGTCCTTGTGGCACACCCTATTTACTGGTGACACACACGATGGACACACATTTGAGATAACAAGTATTCTAGCGATTCGGGCACGTTATGTAGGATCTAAACCTCTCTTAAAGCCTGCACCTTGGATACCTGTATCGTTTTGTACACTATCAAACACCTCTCTCGTCGTGATCATGGTGTCAAAACGCAGCACTAACATCACCAAAACACAGCAATGAGGATGCACACACGGTCTGATGCAAGCAACTCAAGTCATCTGTCCTACTTTCTCTCTAACACAAAGTGATGTAATTGTCATGTTAAACTCTGGGTAAATGTTCCAGAAAGAAGAAAAATAATCATCACTCATAATGTTATCTTATGACAACACATGGCATTACATTCCTACACACCACTAAACAAAGCAGTTGATATAACTCCTCCACCTATCTAAATAAACTTATTAAAAAAAACAACCTTTCAAAATTGTGTTTTTAAAAAAAAAAAGTGTTTTTTCTTTTAATCCCTTGTCCAACAAAAATAAAAACTATAATAATAACATAAGCATAACCTTAGTCTTCTCATTTTTATTTCCGATCGCATATATAGTTGGTTGGGATGGTTAGTTTATTTGGATGGTTAGTATGAATGACAATAACTTAATGCTAAAATTAAAATGAAAACAGAAACTATAGTAATTACCAGTCAATTTTGCACTTGTGGTCGACATTTTGGTCCCTATCTAAAAAAAGCATATAAATCATACAGAATAAATTTGAAATGAAGCGAGTGTGTGAGTGTGTGTGTGTGAGGGTGTGTGTGTGTGTGAGAGAGAGAGAGAGAGAGAGTTGTGTGTGTGTGTGTATGAGAGAGAGAGAGAGAGAGAGTAGAATGTGTGTGTGTGTGTGTGTGAGAGCGAGAGAGAGAGAGCGAGAGAGCGGATGTGTGTGTCGTGTGAGAGTAGAGAGAGAGAGAGTGCTGCGTGGTTCTGTGTGTGTGTTGTGTTGTGAGACCGCCAGGAGAGTATAGAGAGCAACGAGACCGCGACACACTCAAGAGAGAGAGAGATAGTGTGTGTGAGTGTTTGTGTCTGTGTGTGTGTGTGTGTGTGTGTGTTTGTGTGTGTGTGTTTGAGAGACACAAAAATCCCACAAGATAAGTTCATTTGATTTGGAGTCTCACAAACAACAAAACTCATCATAAGTGTGTTTGTCTCCCAGGCCCCGTCATTATGCTGGAGGATACAATGAATGGATTCAGCTGGAACCTCTGTAAACAAAGCTTATTTCCGCTCGGTGAAGGACTGTGAATATGTTGACTGAAATGTATACAGGACTTGACTGTAAAATGAAAACACAGACCAAAAATGTCTTATTCGTAATATCTCAGATGTGTCTATATATTTTTGGTAAAATAAATAAATTAATTAATAAATAATGAATATTGCATTGCAAATGTTTATGGTAGTTTGGTTGTTTTTATATAATATAATATAATTTTGATATGATCTAGTCAGCACAGACTACACAGCAGTAGACCCAGTGAAAATACGTAAATAAAAAATAGAGTTTTTTATTATTTTAGCATTTTAATATGATTTTTTTGCTGTACATTTATGTTTTTCCAAATAGCTAAAACAAACTATAGTTATTATAGTTATCTCAAATTAAAATTATAAAAACAGTTTTGTTACTTGAAATAAAATAAAATAAACAAAACTTATTTTATTTCAGCTAGATGCCAAAACAACATTTCTCACTTTCATTTAGTCTAACTTGATTTTGTAAAATAACTAAAACTATATATTTAAAACACAAGGCACAAAACAAAATTGCTAAAAACTAAAAAAACTAATTCAAAATATTAAAAATGTGAAGTCATAATTAAGCACTGACCAAACTGATGATGGAAGAATAAATAAGTCAAAAGTATAATAACAGGGATTTCTTTGCAACAACAACTTCTTACATGCACTTCATGAACAAATTTGGTTTCCTAAAACCAATTAAAATTCACTAGCCTGTAATTAATCAATAATTTGTGATAGATGTGCAAAATTATATGGAATTTATGTAAAATTATATTTAGTGTTATTTTTGGTGAGAGTTGGTGCTATAGATGGTGGTATTTTTAAGGTTTTTTAAAATTGTCTCATGTTTTAAATGAAGAAAACTATTCAAAATAAACACACCACTGCAAGTCAAAGTCACCAACTTAATGCAGGCATTTGATGATTCACATCAGGCATACATATAAATAAATAGATGTAAACAATAATTTAATACTAATATATCTAGTTAAAATAAATAAATGATAATTTTAACCTATTTTTTTGAACATCTGGGAACACAATATCGTCAAACTGTTTGGTGATACAATTGAAAGATGTTTGAAATGTATAATGTTATTTATTATTCTTATCATTTTATCATTCATGTTAGCCTTATTTAACACTTTCTTTATATACCTTTTATGCTCTATAATTTTGTTTTCTGACAATTTACTTGCTATTGTTCCCATGACCTCTTCTGGGCCTCAGAAGCATTAACCATACACCAGCAGATCACACAAAATGTCACAATGCTTTCAACAAAAGCCCCATAAAACATTAACAACATTTTGTTATCAACATTAAAAGGGTAATTTCTTTAAGAAGTACATTCTCTGTTTGTAGCTTTTTGCTTACACAGTCAGTCCATGCATCCCACCTAAGTTTATTGTCCAACATTACACCGAGGTATTTATAATTTGTTCCTAACTGAATTTGCTCCCTGTTCATTAGTGAAGGATGGGTTACACTTTGCCCTTTCTCTCTAAAATCGATAACCTTCTCCTTAGTTATGGAGATATCTTAGATTTTATTTATATTTTAAGAAGTATTATAAAGGAGCGTGTTCTTCCTTCCCATCATGTAAAAGGCTCACCAAAGCAGTATGATCTGTATATTTTACAATATGTCTGTTATTAAAAAAGCTCACACAATAATTTGTATATTCTTCCTCCCCATCATGTAAAAGGCTATCCCTATATGGTAAACAAATCCCTGGGGAGCTCCGACCAAAGTGATCATTTTATCTGGAAGATCGTCTTATTTTATCCTGCTGGATTCTGAAACTATAAAAAATTGGTCACCCAGGCAAGTGTCCTACTATCTAATTAAAATTCTTTGGCCAAGGTAGCAGCTAATATACTGGGAGAAATGCAGTTAAAAGCTGATGAGAAATCCACAAACAGAATTTTTGCATGAAAATTTTTGGTTTTTCTAAATGTGAATGCAACAGGTGCAATGCCAGTTAAAATTGCATCCTCAACCACAACTCCGGAAGAAGGACGATAGCATGCAAATTGCAGAGGATCTATAAGATGTTAGTACCCGATTTCAGATACAATGCACTTTTCACTAAATGTGTTCAAAGCACACATGATTAGGGGGTAAGTCTGCTATTGCGACTGATAATCATTTTAATCCTAGGGATCTAGAAACTTATACGCCACTGGAAAGTATGTGCCCGCCGATGTTTTTCCTAAGACGAAGAAACGCAATAACCAGAATTAACAAGATGCCTCTAAAATATTGGATGAAAGACTGCGCGCCTAACTGAAAAGCAAAATTTTTTAAACACATTTCCCCAGATCTTCTCATGCGACCCTGGCACATTTAACTAGGGCGATTACATATTTCCTAAAAATCTGTTCGGACCTCTAGCTTCATTAATTTGGCAACAACTTACCCGAAATGATGAATATGCTGTACAGCGATGATATCGGAAAACAACGGAAGTGAGCATACACCACCTCCCATTATCAAAACAACAATACTATGAGTTGTGCCCCTGATTCGGCCCATCTCCATCTCCTCACATCCCTGCAGCACGGAGATGCGTTTGCTGTCTTCCCTTATGTCAGTAGGGTCACTGTTGGAAAGGCGTCCAAAATATGCAGAAGATGACTGCCGACAAAACAAATAATGTTTCAGAAGCCGGAGGATTTATCTGCCTCAGGACCAACCAAGCCGGCTCATGAACAAATATCAACAAAACAGGAAAGACAGCTGTGGATCATCCAGCGGAACACACACTCAGTATTAAGGATTCAAGCGGTAGTTGTAAAACTTTTGAACAGCGTCCTTTTCTTCTTTTTTTTTTGTCTTGTGGACGAATATATAAACATCTGTGTATGATGAAATAGCTAGCTTCATTCAGGACAGTATTAAATATAAAATCCCACATGCAATTTTCATTGATCCCTCTCATTTTGTTAAAATGCATTAGATCCTAACATTTTCCATAGTTCTGCAAGGGATATCGCTAATACTTATGAGCACAACTCGATATATGACAATAATTGCTCTTCAATGATTTGTAAGAGTTGTAATGAGACGTCATTGATACATCCAGAACAATTATTTTTCCAAAATGTTTATATGTGGCTATAAAGCATGTGCAATCAGCAAGATGACGCTGTACAGAATTTGAAAATAAAAGTCTGTAATTTTGTAACGAAATGTATATATAGGCCTATACAAAAAAAACATACAAACCCCCCCCCCCCCCCCCAAAAACCACTTTTAAAATTAAAGAGTGTTATTTTGTTATTTATTGTAAAAAAGATTGTTATTTTTTTGTTTGTTCTTTTGTTATTTATTGTAAGTGCAGGAAACCAACAAACGCTAACATAAATTCAATAATTAAATAAACAACAGAGTAGTGAAAGGGACCAGTACATGCGGTGCCAGCCCTCACAAACGGCCCTGTACCTAAAGGCCAGCCCACCAACATTTTGACCCAAAACTCTAACTAATCAGTTCTCCACTTCTAGTCTGCTTTGGAACAACTGCCGGTTGAAACTGATAGGCAACCAGAGTTGACATATTTCAAAGACAATTTAAAAAAAAATGGTTCAAAACAAACACACAGCAAACACATGCCTTGAGATATTTTGATTATGGAGTTTATATTGATGAATGAAATGATTTCAGTTGGGCTCCTCTATACAGTTGGCGCTCTTGCATGTGTCTTAGTAGATAAGACTATTTCTGTAAAGTATCAAAGGGTCAGACGGTCATTAAAGGTTTGGGGTACTGTATTTTAGTCAAACTCCGTTTCCATTCCATAACAAAAGGGAGAGGCCTAAATATCAATGACTGAAGGGATTCGTGAACTCCATCCTTAGGCTCACCTCACACCATCCACTGACAGAGAGAGAAAAAATATCTATGGTTTAATGTAGACAAAAACTTTACAAGTTCGACTACATTTGGCCATGTCCAGCAATGCTACAATATTAAGAAAAGTTTTATCTTATGCAAATGCAAGAAGCTTGACTTGATGCATTTTAACTTTCAGTGAGGATGGACGAATTACTTGACACATCACACCTGGTTAGGACACACAGCTGACTAGTTGATATTAGCTGGCATGCAAGTTATACCTTGAGTTTCACAAGAACAAAATTAATTTTAATTTACCTTGACCATGTAATTCATTCCTTCCACAACCTGAGAGGAATAGACCACAGGAATGAAAATCTGAAAATCAGTTCCAACCATCTCCTTTATCTTTGGCCTCCCCTGAATAAAGAGAGAAACATTATTATTATGGTTACAATAGGTATTTTTTAACAGTTAGGAGTTAACTACATTAGTAAACATGAACTAATAATAAATGCGGTATTTTGAATATTGTACATCACTTTTGATGAGTTAAGAGTTTTCAATAAAGGATTAATCAAGAGCAATTATTTATTATTTTTGATTATTTAATAGTTTTAAATGTGGTATTTTTAAAGAGCAAGTGCTACAGAACATAAAAAATTTAAATTGGAACTAATCAGAAACAATACAACTTTACTTCTTGTGCAAACAGAATTACCCGCACCAAAACAGACAAAATGTAATGCTCAAACTTTTACCAGTACCTGTGTTTACTCAGGAGTGATTATATGTGTCTCTATGCCTCATAAGCAAATCTTTATAGCACCTCGAATAGTGACCGGTTTCACTGGACTCCAGCGCCTCATAGTTACTGTCCATTACTTGCAGTGTGGGCCCTTGATGATCAGTGCAGAGATAGAGGAGATTATTCATATCAGTCTTTGACTCCTCCCAGAACCACACAGTTGCACTTTTAATTTAAAGTTAGACCACATGACCCTGAAGACTGAATTGTGGGACTGTGCTTATCTGTGATCATGTTTGACGCTTCCAAGATGGCGGCCATTGTACCCCGTCTTGCCTGTCTCACGTTTGTCTCGGTTTTGGTGTACCTGATGGTATACCTTTTCGTCCTGACATCTGGCTGTTCGTTTTTATGCATGATTTTTCCAATCGTTCCATGCGTTCACCAACTTAAAATTCTTCAACTTTCTGTGAAATTTTTGAGTAACATTTGATTTAAAAAAAATTTTTTTTTGCATTTCCTAAAAAGATTTCTCAGTATTTTCCTCAACATAATTTCACTGGTTAGTATCTCAGAAAATTGACTCCCTGAAGTTACTATCTGGGAATTACATGATTTCAGTGCCATGAAATGCTACACTTCATCTGAAAGCATTTGTACAAAATGATTTTCATAGACTTTGTAGCACCATGATTCAAAACGGGAAAGGATAAACATTAAGAAGAATTTACTACCCTTATTCACTACAGTTGACACAATAACAGGGAAGCACCTGATCTCCCCATGTGCGTGTGGTCTCACTCACATCCTGTAATCAATCAACACCTGCACACAATTTCTGTTTTTTCCTTCTCTGCGGTATATCATTTTTTGACCAACAAATGACCGTTCTTTCTAACTGTTTGGGTGCAAACTTAATATGAATTTGAGACACATCGTGTAATTATTAGTTGGTGTCAATTGCAGGTCCTGAGCTTTTCCAATTTTCTATGAGTGCCATGCCGCTGTAGAGAATAAAGCCAATTAAATCTATATAAATACAATACACAAAACATGATACTTGACATTTAGGAAGTCCCAGTTACTATACCTGGTTGGTGTAAATTGGTTGCCCAGACCCTCGATAAACCATACTGTAACAGTGTCCTTAATTTACCTACAGCAGACCAAAGCTGAGTTCTGGTGGTATATGTGGACTCATACATACATGTCATAGGATGATGTACTATGTCACAGCTCAAAGTTTTGTAAGAGCAAATGTATTTATCTTAAGGTAATTTTTAGACATTTTGTTATTTCTAAAAAAACAAAAAAGTGTATATATAGATATATATAGGCTTATTTCATAAGTAATACTGCAATTTTTTATAACGTTTTTTCATATGCCGTTTTTCTAATATTTGCATAGAAGTGTATGGGCCTTCTAACTTACATAACATGTGAACTGTTTGTTGTTTACAAGTGTACAATTTGCAATGTTTTGTAGAAAAGGTTCCTGCCACAAGTGGTGGTTGCCATTGCTTGGCGTATGTTCTACGAATCCTCGTATGGATATCTAACCCGGTACACTATGATACTTGATTTATTTGAGTATCATAATGCAATACATTAACCAAGAAAGTTTACCAGTGCATGTGCCAGATGCAGACATAGTTACACTTAGACATTTTTCAATTGTTTCGTGAATTATTAATTGACAATTCGAAGAGATCATTATTTCCCTGAACTCATCTAAATGTTTTTTTTCAACACCCAAACATTTCTTCACACGAACTTCAGAGAAAAGCTTTTGTGTGATGACGGGGTTCATAAAGACGATCATGTTCCATGCATCAGAAATAAAATAATATATTGCATTTTGTTTCAACGTAATTCATTCAGTGCGAATGAATTACAGTGAGTTGTAAAGTGACAAATTTCTTACATCTGAATTGTCCTTTAAGTGATCTAGATTTTCAGGTGTTTGAAAGTAAGCTGCAAAATGAACAAGACGTAATAATTCAAGTTGACCTGTCATTGAAACCAGTTGCTGACTAAACTGATTTGTACCTATAACAAATATAGAGCATGACATTCATGCAGTAATTTTATTGGTTTTTGTCATCATTTTTTTTGGGTGTTTAATTGTAAGGAAAAAGGTTGCATGGAAATTTTTGTTCAGATTTTTCCTTTGTGTCCCACAGACATGAAGAAGGAAATAATCGACAGAAATTTCTTTCTGGAGGGAATCATTCCTCTAATTCTGTAACAGTGTCAGATTTCTGAAGCTGCTCGATTTGAGTGTGGCTGAGAATGTTGGATGTGGATTGTGTGTCCATTAATACACACAGATCATCAAACTGCCTTACAATCATCAGTCCTGCCCAGAAGAAAATACTTTATGTATATTTAATTGTTTTGTATACATAATTTTTCCTAATGTTTAGGAGTCTTTGTAATGTTAAAATTATTATGCTAAGACTATCTCTTTTTGTAGCTCTGTACCGTATGCCCAGACACTTTTAAGCTTCCTCCCCTTAAATGCTAATACAAAAAATGTTGGAGTCCTGCACTACTACTTTACAGTTATTAAAATATGATTAGTTTGGGGCTCTCCCTACTGGGTCAGTCATTAACATGTATGAACAAGCAGTTTTTCCCAAATGCGCTATATTGGCTACAGGGCTGTTATGGAAATGGCCAGAATAAGAGTCTGAACATCAAAAACTGCGAGTAATCGTTTGGCATTTCCCACCCCAAAATGTATCAACTACTTATTTTGTCCTGGTTACTGCAAATTATTTAGAAACTATCAAGCATGTACAATCACAAATATTTGTGCTTGCAGGATGACAGGGCTGATGCAGTAATCTTAATCTGAAACGCATTTATCCCAGAGTGAAAATCCAAATGATTTGATCAAGAGAGCTTGTTTTTTTTAAGCTGTTCACACTAGGTACCAATTTTTAGATTACTGCCGCAGAATGTAATTGGCCATCATCGATTCCGACTTGCAAATACGATGTGATATTTGTATTCTTCTGTAATCAAGATAAGACAGTTTGTTTATGCTCTTTTCTTTTATTGCTTCGAATATCAGTGCTCGTTTATTGTTTTGTCTTCTGTGGAAATTAAGGTGTTTCACGTGCTTATTGTGGGAATTGTCAGCTTTACACTTTCCGTGTAAAATCGTAGAATGCATGAAACACCCTGATTTCTGTTGTTAACTTCTCAGTTTGCGGGTTTCAGTAGAATTATCTGTGTTGGTGTTGACGTTCACCAGAACTGTTGAGGGGCCCTAACTTGTCTGCTGTGCTAATTATTCTCCAGATTAGTAGGCCATTTTACACACACCAACCCACATCACACACGAGCACACAAACGCACCGCACGCACACACATCACCGCACGCACACGGCACGGCACGCACGCACCGACACGCACGCACCCGCACACACGGGACTCACAACGCCACACACAACACCACACCCCGCAAACACACACGCACGCACAACACCCACAACAAACAACGCACACCACTTGGCAAGCACACACGCACTTTGCGCAGCGCTGCACGGCACACCGCACGCACGCACACACTCTCGCTCTCCGTCTCTGTCTCATCCACCACACACCCACACCACAGCGCATCCCACACACATTCTCTCTCACACACAGACTCTCCCTGCTCTTCTCTCTCCTCGTTTCTTGCTCAATGTGCGCCGAGTGATTGGTTGCTAGGAGCGTGTGGCTGAGATAACGCTGTGGTGAAGGTTAATTTTTTTTCTTTTCTTTCTATCTCTTTTTTTCCTGCTTTTCTCACACTGTTTGTTCACAAGCGTCTTGGTGTTGATTGTCTTAAAGGTTTTGTTTTAGTTAGTAGAGGAGTATTTATTGTGTGAAGTGTAAAGGGAGAGGACGCCGTAGGCCGGCGTTTGCCAGGTGACTATGGCGACGCCGGCGGCGCTCGGTCAAAGTTTTTGACCAACGTTGTTTGCACGCAGGCATGGCCTTAAAGTTGTGCCTGCCTTTTAATTGTTTTCGGTTTTGAAGATTGGGCCTTGGCTGTTTGGAAGGACCGCAGTTTATGGATAGCCATTGTTCTGCTTCCCGAATGAATGGCGCTCGTGGTTATTTTCTTGTACTTAATAGAGAAGGTGAATAGTGTTTGTGCAAGGGTTGAGTCTGTGCGATCCCCGATAACACTGGTGTTCTGTAGTACCGTTAATACAACCAATGCGAACAGAGTAATTCCTCCTCCCAATGTGGCGCCTTTTATTAAGGATGAGTTGCTAGTAGCAGAGTTGTCCTCGGCATGGCAAAATCATGTCGCAATGAAAAAAATACCGCCGGCTTGCAAGTCTCCATTGCTCAAACAGATCTTGTGGTGTCCTGTTATTCACGTAGTTCTGAACTGAGAGCCACTAGGGGGAAGTAGCATAAAAAAGGGGATACTGTGATAAGAAGAAGAGAGATGATCTCGAGTTGTTGAGTGTTAATAATATGAGCATAAAAAGGAGCATGGTAACCCTTCTACATTGTTGGGCACCTGGCTTTCGGTTGATAACAAGAATACAACAAATTGGCGACGAGGCGACCCACTATTGCTTGCAAAGATGGCTTTGTCTGCAATGCTATCATTAATTTATATTCTTGTTCGGGGCGCTAAAAGCATCGGGCGTGGGCATTCCCACGATTCCTTCAAGAGGTTGAGCTGAATGTGTCCAGAATTATCTGCTGTCATCAATGTAACAACGCTATTTCCACTTATTTTCTCGTAGCATTACTTTGGAAAGTGGACTTGATTTGAAGTGTAAACGATAAGATTCTGCTGGCTGAAATACCGCGATAAAATTACTTTAAGTTTATAAACGTGTTAACTTGTTATCTGCGCGGCACTCCGCTGGTATTTTATTTGATTATACAAGTATTTGAAATATTAACTTTATTCTGTATATAAAAAAAAATCTGTATATAACAAATGTAATACTTTTGTACCTTTTCACAAGCAAAATCTCATACATAATCTTATAATGCCACACTAGAGGGTCCGTTAGGAATTTTTTGAAGCATCGAAAATACATTTTTGGTCCAAAAAATATCAAAACTACTTAATTTTATTCAGCATTGACTTCTCCCGGTCTGTTATGAGCGCTCACAACTCACAGCACATCCGTTCGCGAATCCAATCACTGATGTAACCGATCTTCTTGAACCAGTTCACCAAATCGAACTGAATCGCTTGAAAACGGTTCGCGCCAACAATAAGCATTAATCCACAAATGACTTAAGCTGTTAACTTTTTAACATGGCTGACACCCCTCTGAGTTCAAATAAACCAATATCCCGGAGTAATTCATTTACTCAAACAGTACACCGACTGAACCGAGCCAGATAACGAACGAAACATTGACTCGCTCCCGAGTCAAGAACCGCTTTCTGTCGGACGCGTCCGGACTCGGAACCGAACCGAGGAGCTGATGATACTGCGCATGCGCGTTGAAGCAGACTGACACACAGCGCGCCTGAACCGAACTGGTTCTTTTGGTGATTGATTCTGAACTGATTCTGTGCTACGTTATGAGCGCTGGTAAACCGGGCTTGAATCAAGGGCACCATCGCCAATGAAGTCATTACGCCGAAAGAAAAGAACTGGTGAACCTCTGCAACCGGTTTATTGAATCAAACTGTCCGAAAGAACCGGTTCGCTGAGAAGAACAGAACTTCCCATCACTACCGGGTGATCCCAAAACCGATGTAACCGTTCTTGACTCGAGAACGAGTCAATGTTTCGCTCGTTATCTGGCTCGGTCAGTTCAGTCAGTGTACTGTTTGAGTAAATGAATTACTCGATATTGGCTTATTTGAACTCAGAGGGAGTGTCAGCCATGTTAAAAAGTTAACAGCTTAAGTCATTTGTGGATTAATGCTTATTGTTGACGCGAACCGCTTTCAAACGATTCAGTTCGATTTGGTGAACTGGTTCAAGAAGATCCGTTACATCGAAGTGATTCGCTCGCGAACCGGATGTCACTAAACTGCAGTGCTGTGAACGCGCCATAACAGACCCGAGAGAAGTCAATGCTGAATAAAGTCGTAGTTTTTGATATTTTTGGACCAAAATGTATTTTCGATGCTTCAAAAATTCTAACGGACCCTCTGATGTCACATGGACTACTTTGAAGATGTTTTATTACCTTTCTGGACGCGGACAGTATACCGTATATACATTCTCAATGAACGGAGGTCTACGGGTTTGGAACGACATGAGGGTGAGTCATTAATGACATAATTTTGATTTTGGGTGAACTATCCCTTTAAGTTACATTCATAAAATAGACGCCAGCAGCCTCTAAAGAAAATGTACCATGCTTTTACTATGGTAAATATAAGTTAATGATAGCGCGATAATTAAAACCAGAGTAGCCATAAATTTATTGTGCCTCTAAAGAAAATGTACCATGCTTTTACTATGGTAAATATAAGTTAATGATAGCTTATAATTAAAAACCAGAGTAGCCACAAATTTACAGTTATCTGAGACGTCATGAAATGTTCTTAACATCATAAACCATAAAATGTAGTCAGCTGCTCTGCTATGGTTTATTTTCATAATAGTAAACACAGGTCACAGTTACGGTCACATTTCCTGATTCAGCAGCTGCAAAATGTGACGCCGAGTCCTGTCTTGAATCCAGAGATCTGTAGCTGAATCAGTGTACCGTTAATACAACCAGCTCGGTGAATAAATCCTTTCCAACGTTCATACGGCACATAAGGATAGTACTTGCTATTAGCAAGAGTTGAAGCATGGCAAACCCATAATATGCTATAAATGACACTAGACCTTCCCGGTTATGCTCCTCCATTGCTCAAACATGTTGTTTGTTTTAAAACTGACAGAAGTGTATATATGCCGTTTTAAACAAAAACGGATGAAATGAATATGGCATTTAAATTAGCGGTTGGCGGTTTGATTATGTAATTTTTAGTCTTCGATACAATGAAGTGCTTTTGCCTGCTAGAATGGACAGGTTAATGCCTTGCCCTAGAAGCTTGAGGAGTCGGCGGTAGGCTGGTGTGGTGGTCGTAAAAGCAGAAGATCCGGTAAACAGCTGTAATGCAGAACAGACTGGCTGTCAAATAATGCTACAATGAATGTCTTGGCTCAGTGTGTGAAGATGGTGAGCCAGTAAGAAGTGTTGATGTTGGTAGGGCGGCGCCGGATCAAAGTTGTTGGCAGGAGATATAGAAGAAATGAGGATGAAAGTGAAACTAATGTATTTCAGAGACTGTTATTATAGCACAACTTAGCTGAATGTATCTTGGCTGAGAGGAATAAAAAATACTGAGTTTGCAGAAAAAAAGGATGAAGAAGCTTTGTTGCAAAGCCCCGAATGAGAGAAAACGCTGTAGGTTATTTTCTTGGACGAAAAAAAAGCGATGAATGGTGATGGATAAACAAGCTGGAAGAAGTGATGAGACTGAAAATAGTGCAGTGGGACGATTCTGATAGTGAAAGCTGTTGATGACAACTGTTAATGAGAAGGTTCAGCAAAGTTATACTTTTTTTGCCAAAGTAGAAATTTCCTACAAGGCACTTAGAATATGAAGAATGTATATGTTAGGTTGTAGAGTATTTTCTGCATGACCGGAAAGCATTCATTGAATCAAAGTTGTAGTGATGTTGTGATGAGGGAAGGTGAAAAGGTAACATTCCTGACAAGTACAGGAGATATATAGATTGAAAAGAAATTTGTCTCTAAAATGAAGTTTGGAATTTAGAATGAAGATGGATTTGAAGTGTACTATTAGGTTTGTTTTCTTAAGTTACTGTGTGCTTTAATATGTTGGTTAAAACTATGTAATCAAATGAGTACACATAAAGAAAGTGGGTACCCTTAATTTGAATATGAATTGCAAGAGATATTAAAAAAGAGCACTATTATTTGAACCAATTACCCAGAAGAATATTGATGTGTAACTTTTATACGAGGAAACACACAGTCATCGCTTTGAATGAAATTCGATTGGCAGAAAAAGAGAAATGGGGAAGAGCAGTGTACCTCTCTCACATTTGAATCTCCATAAAAAGCGGGTAGGGCCATTCTTTTTTTGCAAAGAGGTTTTTGCCAATTTCATGAAATAAAGAAAATGGTATTATCTGGTAGGTTTATTAGTTTTACAAGCAAAATTTGAAAAATTTAATTTTGTTTTTTTCTAAATCTATATGCTCCTACATGAAGTACTGGAAAGAATTGCCTCTCTTTAAAAAGAGGTCAGTGTTTTTTTTTACAAAGTATGTAAAAATCAAGATGATTATCTCTCTTTTTGGGAGGAGATTTTAACTGTTTACGAGAAAATGATGCTCTTGATAGGGAACCATTTTAAGGAACCCTTGCATACTGTTTCAGAGTCGAGTGTAATCGCGTGAATTGATTGAAACCCCACAGTTTGTGTGGATGTGTGTAGGAACTGAATAATAGCAACTAAAGCAGTATACATGGTCACACTCCAGAGAGATAATGGTGTATTTCAATGGCCAGAGCTTTTTATGAGGCTTTATTGTTTTGGAGAATATCATTTTAATGTTGTTAAAGAAAGTGTTTAATTGTGCCAGTTGGTTTTCTGGATCATTGTTTGGTATTATGTGAAGTGTTTATAGCGATGTTAAAATTAAGAGTGCTTATTGGCATTTTAAATACATCTTTGTTGGGTGATATAGATTTTAGGAGTGTAGTTTTTGCTAGGAATTTTTGGAAATATTCAAAAGTAGGAAGAAAAAATTGTTTATTATTGATTTAAGACAGTTAGGTGAGTTTGTAGGAAGGTGGAAATTAAGGCATTATGTCAACAGTACGCTTAAATGTCTCTAGGGGATATTATGCACTCAATGAGAAAACTTGAATCTAGAGATTACTGACTTACAAAAATTGGTTGAAATTACTGGAGAAAAACAATGTCTTGATGCTCTTAAATGTAAGAAGTCTTCTCTTACAGACCTACTGGGTATAAAGACACAGGGGCTCTGGGTTAGATCCATGTTATCAGATGCTCACAAATGGATGCCCCATCAAGGTTTTTTTTTGCCTAGAACGAAAAATGGGCAGAGTCGCATTTATTCACTCTTATTCAACAGAGAGAGAATGGGCAGGAAATTGAAAGAACCCACAAAGTATCAGGGAAAAGACTGTTACAATTCTATGCTGGAGTTATATAGTAGTGTGGAATACTTATGATAATCTGCCAAGTTTTATGATGATAGCTTGGAAAAAAAATTACTCAGGACCTTCTATGGTAAACTTGAGAAGCTCACCGGAACAGGAGCTTTTAAATGCTTTGTGAAAAGATATGAAGACTGGTAAAGCATTGATGGCCTCTCGTTGAGTTTTATAAGGAGAACAGGGGAGTGATGGGCAAACCTCTTGGATATTTACAAAATGAAAGTTGTATTAGGGTTCCTCCCTCTAGGATTTGATTTGTGTAGGCGGTGGTCCTACTTTTACTGCCGAAAAGAAAGGTGTGTGAGGATTTGCGAAATTAAGAATTGGCGCACTATAAGTTTACTTTGTACAGACTTAGCAGATTTTTCTAAGATCTTGGCTAATGGATTAAAAAAAGATGTGATGGGGGCAAGTGGTTCATTCTGACCAGACCTATTGTGTATGCACGGAAGGCTGGATTATGGATAACATTAGTCTTATCAGAGATATTTTTTTGTGTCTCTGGCTATCTTGATCTTGATATGGTTTATTTCAATTGATCAAAGCTGATGAGAATAATAGAGCATCAATATCTTTGGGTGGCTTGATGCTTTTGGCTTTGGGTCCAATTTTGGTGGAATGATTATTGTACATGCAAAGACATTGAGGCGTACTGAGGTCAATGATTGGTTTAGTGTAAATTGGGGAGAGAGGTATAAGAGAGGCGAGGGATGTGCACTTTCTGGGAATGTTATATATTCCTTGGCGATAGAACCAATGTTAAACAAGTTGTGTTCTTGTATTCAAAAAGGTTTTACCTAGGGTTAAAGGAATCCCACAGTGCTCAATATCAAATATTCTGCCTATGCAGATGATGTCATGATCTTAATTAATGGAAATAAAGATGTTATTAATTTGGCATCAACTGTTGTATTGGTATTGAATTTGGTTGTAATTTCTGCTGCAAAGAGTAAATTGGGAGAAGAAGTGATGCACTGATAAAAGGTAAAATGGAAGAGAATGGTTTACCAATTTTACCTGGTGGGTTAGGGAATTGGGAAAGGGGGCATAGAAAAGTATTTGGGAGGTGTGTATCTTGGGAGATGTGAATCAGTGCAGCAGAAAAAGAAACTGGGGATGGGATTATAGAAAAAAAATGGAGGGAGGCAGACTAAAAAATGGAAATGAGATTCACTCTCAACTATCTTTTTAGAGGGAGAGTGATACTAATACTGAACAACTTAATAGCCCTCAAATATGCATGGCATAAAGCTCTCATGTGTGGACACCTCCCACAGGATTATTATCACGTTTACAAACAATATTAGTAGACTTCTTTGGGATGTGAGCTGCATTGGGTCCCTCAAAGTGTGCTTGCTTTTTGCCCAGTGGAGGAGGGAGGAGACAGGTTTGTGTCTGTCAAGCAGCATTCGGTTCCAGTTCATTCAAGTTTTAACAGCAGGCTCTGTGGATGTGATGGAGAGCAATTTGTGAGAAAGACATTCTTCACAGAGTGGACTTGGACTAGATACTGCTTTGTTCTACTCACCCGATACCAAAAAGCTACACACTTGGTGGGCTATCTTCACCATTTTACGAGATTGTTTAAGGAAGTGTGGGATCTTTCATTGAAAGACCGAAAAATGCTACTTCTCTGTTCTGCAGTTTGTTACAGAGGAGCAGGGGAAGCGTTTGGACGTGAATCAAGTGCAAATCTATTTCAAAGGTTGTGTGACACTCTCAAACTGTAAAGCTTGGTCACATGATTAAAAGTGGCTGGATCTGAATTGAAGGACATTATTGGCTGTGGCATCGTGGGACAAAATCAGTGGACTCTCAACAATCTTGGAATTATGGAAAAGCAAT
>NC_056601.1:33753897-33753978 GCF_018340385.1 Cyprinus carpio | reverse complement strand
AAGTTGTGAAAGACATATTTCACAGAGTGGATGGACTTGGACTAGATACTGCTTTGTTCCTCACCGATACCAAAAAGCTAC
>NC_056601.1:33753699-33753856 GCF_018340385.1 Cyprinus carpio | reverse complement strand
CATTAAAAGACCAGAAAATGCTACTTCTCTGTTCTGGTTGTTAGAGGAGCCGCTAGTTAAGGGGGCTCGTTTGGACATTACAGATCAAGTGCCGAATCTATTTCAGAGGTTGTGTGACACTCAAACTGTAAAGCTTGGTCACATGATTAAAGTGGCT
>NC_056601.1:33727765-33753507 GCF_018340385.1 Cyprinus carpio | reverse complement strand
TTTTTTTGCCATGGAGGAGGGGCGGCATGTTTGGTGTCTCTGTCCAGCAGATATGGCAACATTCCGGTTTCCAGTTTTCATTCAGAAGTTTTTAACAGGCTCGTGATGTGATATGAGAGAAAGTTTGTGAAAGACTTTTCAACAAGTGGATGGGACTGGACTAATACTGCTTTGTTTCCTCACCGATACCAAACGCTACAATTGATGGGCTTCTTCCTTTTACCGAGGATTGTTTAAAGTGTGGGATCTTTCATCATTAAAAGACCAAACTGCTACTTCTCTGTTCTGGTTGTTAGAGGAAGCCGCTAGTTAAGGGGGCTCGTGGTTGGACATTACGATCAGTGCCGAATCTATTTCAGAGGTTGGTGTGACACTCACTGTAAGCTGGTTCACATGATTAAATGGCTGGATCGGAATTGAAGACCTTGTGGCTGTGGCATCTTTAATTGGGACAAAAATCATGAACAAACCTCAACAATCTTGGAATTATGGAGGGATAAACTGGCAGCCAGAGGAATTGACCTTCAAAAGTTTTGAAGGCAGGAATCTGCTTCCTGTAATGAGAACCTTTTCCCCAGCACTGGATTAAACCCTGATTTAAGGAGATTCTGGTACTTTGTTAACTTTGAATGGGCTTCAAATCTGTGTTAGAACAGCATTAAGGGAAAATGATTTAACAACATGGTTTCTGTTAAAATAATGCACAAGGTCCAACATTGTGTGAGAAAAGTGGTCAATGTCTGGAAGAGAAGAAATTTTGACTTGGTCGCGAAATGAAATGAAAACCCTTTTGGAGGTTTTATACACCGAACCAGCCCAGATTGATGAAAAAATCAGGAGATCTTCAAGTGGAGAATCCTGAAATCGGGGCTGTTGCTGTCAATGCGTTTTGTTTCAGCGACTATTAACTCTATGGTCAAGGAAGGTTGTTTTTTTTTTAGTGGGTTAAGAGAAAACAATTTTTCATTTTTCCCCCTTTTCTCTAATGTAGTGAGCTAAAATCACGTTTTTGAGGCTGGCAGCACTATACAAAAAAAAAAACAAATAAAACGACAATTGTTTAAAAAAAAGGTTTTTAAAGGACTTCACTCCCAGTCCCGCCTAAGCTTTCATTTTATTATGATGTGCATCGAAAAAAATAAAAAATATATGATGAAAAGCGAAGATCAACAAAACGCGACAGACTGGCAAGAGGGGAATAAAAGAGAATGGCCAGTGCTTAACAATTAAATGTGTGGGTGTTGGGGGCGCGAGGAGGGCGGGACGGGGGCAAAAATGCCATGTATATTACTTTCACTAGATTCAAGAAGATATCCAGATTAATAATATACAAATGGCCAGAGATTGTGAACTGTTGTTTAAAGGCATTTATTAGTTCCCAGTATCTCATAATTGAGTGTTAAATATTAAGCAAGACGAATGCATGTATTTGGATACTTGTGTATTGCAGTGTGGTGTTAATGAGGTTTTTGTTGTATGTTTTTGAGGGGATGTGAATTCTTTTTATTTTTTTAGCTTTTTTTGGTTGTGTTAAATGGTTGTTTGGGAATAATGTTTGAGATTTTTTACTTTTTTGGTTATTGTTTATAATAAAGCTATGGGGTTAAAAATCAAAAATCTCTCTCTCTCTCTGAAGGACTGTGAAGATGATGCCTGAAATGTATACAGCACTTGACTGTAAAATGAAACACAGACCAAAAATATCTTATTCATAATATCTCAGATGTGGATGATGACTGAAATGTATACAGCACTTGAATGTAAAATTAAATAAAAAAAGAATAAATAATGAATAAAAAAAAAAAAAAAAATTATGGTAGTTGGTGTTGTTTTTATATAATATAATAGCAGCAGTAGACCCAGATAAAAATATGTAATGCGTTTTTGCGTGTGCATTTATGTGTTTTTCCAAATAGCTAAAACTGTCATACTATGTTATAGTTATCACATTTATTTAAAATTATAATAACAGTTTTGATACCTGAAATAAAATAAAACAAACAAAACTTATTTTATTTCAGCTAGTTTGCCAAAACAACATTTCTCAACATTTCATGTAGTCTATTCTCTGATTTTGTACAAAAAATACTAAAACTATATATTTAAAACACAAGGCACACAACAAACCGAAACTGAAACATAAAAAATAAAAAATAAGTTTCAAAATATTGAAAAATTAAGCACTGCCAAAAGTTCATAATGATAGCACTGACCAAACAAGAATGTGACATCGAAGAATAAATACGGCAAAAGTGTAATAACAGAGGAATTCGTTGCAACAACAACTTACATCACTTCATGAACAAATTTTGTGTTCCTCCTAAAACTCAATTAAAATTCACCAGCCTGTAATTCCAATAATGTGCGATAAATGTGCAAAATTATATGGAATTTAATATGTAAAATTTTATATTTAAGTGAAAATCTAAGCCACAAGATGGTGGTATATAAAAGGAGTTTTCAAATTAACTACCCACATCACATGTTTTAAATGAAGAAAACAAAGGCCTGTGGTTTCAGACATTCAAAATAAACACACCACTTCAAGTCAAAGTCACCAACTTAATAATGCAGAGCAAATTCAGTAGTAGTAGTAGTATTTATTTATCTATTTATCCCTGTTGGGAAATTGCATTTGCAGCATACAATCGCACAGACATTTGATGATTCACATTAGGCATATATATATAAATAAATATATGCAAACAATAATTTAATACTAATGTATCTAGTTAAAATATCCAGTCTAACTGACCATCAACTACCACTAGAGGAAGAAAAAATTAAAGAACTAACTGCTTGGAAATAAATGATAATTTTAATCCTATTTTTTGAACATCTGGGAACACAATATCGTCAGACTGCTGTAAACTGTTATTCAAAGGTATATGATAAAGATGCCTCTTATCATATTTAACACTCTTTCTTATATATACGCTTCTATGCTCGTCTAATTTGTTCCTAATACAATTTACTTGCTATTATTACCACCTTCCCCCTGTGACCTCTTCTGGGCCTCAGAAGCATTACCATGAGTACCATCAGGATCACACAAAATGTCACAATGCTTTCAACAAAAGCCCCATAAATCATTAACAACATTTTGTTATCAACATTAAAAAGGTAATTTCTTTAAGAAGTACATTCTCTGTTTGTAAGCTTTTGCTTACACAGGTCCGTCCATTGCATCCCACCTAAGTTTATTGTCCCACATTACACCAAGGTATTTATAATTTGTTCTCAACTGAATTTGCTCCCTGTTAATCCAGTGTAGGATGGGTTTTAACACGTTTGGCCCAGTTAAAAGGCTCTCTAAAATCGATAACCTTTCTTCCTTAGTTTATGGAGAATATCTAAGAGCGAAATTTAAATTTTCAGAAATCTAAAAACAGGGCCCCGTGTTCCGTCCTCCTCCCCATCATGTAAAAGCAGTATTATCCCAATTTGTAGCAGTATGCTCTGTTAATATTTTAACCATACACCGTACTCGATTAGCCTCTGGACGCGGAGCGCGAAAAAAGCTCGACACACAATAATTTGTATATAAAATAAATAAATAACGAGAGATATAAACACATCCCCCTGGGGAGCTCCGACCAAAGTGATCATTTTAATCTGGAAGATCGTCTATTTTTTAAAACATCCTGCGGGATTCTGAAACTATAAAAAATAATGGTCACCCAGGCCAAGTCCGACACTACTCATCTAATTAAAATTCCTTTGGCCAAAGGTAGCAGGCCTAATATACTGGGAAAAATGCAAGTTAAAGCTGATAAGAAAATCCACAAACAGAAATTTTTGCATGAGTTTTTTGGTTTTTTTCTAAATGTGATGCAACAGGTGCAATGCAGTTAAAAAATTGCACTCCCTCAACCTGTCCGGAGGATCGTCTATATGCAAATTGCAGAGGATCTATAAGATGTTATGTTTCAGATTACAATGCCTTTTTGTCACTAAATGTTCAAAAGCACACATGATGTAAGTGCTATGGATCGGAAATCATTTAATCCTGAGGGCCTAGAAACTTTCGCCACTGGAATTATTGCGGATGTTTTTCATAAGACAGAAACGATAACCAGAATGATAAGATGCTCTAAAAATATTGGTGAAAACTGGCGCTAACTGAAAAGCACAATTTTAAAGACATTTTCCCCATATCTTATCTGGACCTGGACATTTACGGGGATTACATTTCCTAAAATCTGTCTGACCTCTGTTTCATTAATGTGGAAAACCTACCGAAAGATTTGTGTGTCACTGGTGATACTGGAAACACTGGAATAGCATCACCACCTCCCATTATCAAAACAACAAAATATGGGTTGTGCTGATTTTTTTGCCATCTCTCAGCTCTCACATCCATGCATCAGCACGGAGATGGTTTTGTGCGTCCTTTCCCTTATGTCAGTAGGGGTCACTGTTTGGAAAGGGTTCAAATATTGCAGAAGATGCTGGGAAAACCAAATAATGTGCAGAAGGCTGGAGGATTTTTCTGCTCAGGACCACAAGGGACTCATGAACAACTATCACAAAACAGAAAAGACAGGCTGTGGATCATCCAGGGAATCACACACAGTATTAAGATTCAAGTGGGTGTGTAAACGTGGTTTGAACAGGGTCATTTTCTTTCATTTTTTTTTGTTTTGTCTTGTGGAGAATATATAGAAACATCTGTTATGTGAAATAGCTAGTTTATTCAGGACAGTATTAAATATAAAATAACAATTTTGCAATTTTCATGATCCCTCTCATTTTGTTAAAATGATTAGGCCTAACATTTTCCATATTCTGCAAGGGATATGTAAACTTATGAGCACAACTGTATATATGCAATAATTGTCTTCAATGATTTTACGATTTTAATGGGACAGTCATTATTATTATCCAAGAACAATTATTTTTTCCAAAATGTTTATACCTGGCTAAAGGCATGTGCAAATCACAACTGTATATATGCAATAATGTAAAATGTTGTTGAAAGTATGTAGTTTTTAGTTTTTATATATTGTATTTTGGAATATAAAAAAAGTATTTATTTTTATGAAATTATATATATTCTTATTTATTTGAGTGTTCTTTTGTTATTTATTGTAACAAAGTTCGTATTTCGGGGAAGGAGGAGGCGGGAACCAACACACGTAACATAAATTCAATAATAAAATAATGAAAGTACAGCAGCAGCCCCTCACAAACGACTGCTGCACCAACATAGACAAAACAACTTAAACAGACTCCAGTTCTAGTCTGCTGAATGCAATAAGGTATTAAGATATGCACAAATATTATAATATATATCTTATATTACAAGCATCAACATCATGATTTTCCTGTAGCCTTTCTGTACAGGTCCATATAAGCATTATTCATATATATATATATATTGATATAATTATATATATATATAACTGCATTTATATTTGACATGCATGCAAGTCATTTGTGATTTCTCAGCTGACACTATCATTTTCAACTTTAGCTCTTATAAACAACCACTAAACATTATGATGAAAATTCCCCATTAATGGCATCATGATGCATTGACAAAAATATACGTTTGCTTAGATTTTTTGAAAATTGTATACCAAGTGTCTTCTCTTATTTTTGTCAGAAAATGGTTTTTTTTAAATGAGAATTATAAATGAATAATCCGCTCAAAGAACTTATGTTTTTAACCATATGCAAATTAATAACAAAACACAGTACTGGTCAGTGAAGGGATCAGTACAAGAGTGTGCAACAATAAATCAGAAACTTGCATTTACCAAAAAGCAAAAACTAAATTTGCACAATCTATAATTTCCAGTTCAAAGGTACACTGCTTTGTGCAACAAAACTGCCGATTCTTTTGAACTGAAGAGGCAAACATAGTTGACACATGTTTTCACAGAAATAAAAAAAAAAATGGATTTCTACAACAAAAGCAGACTGGATGTTATGTTACAACACTGTAAGATGGTCTTACACATTTTTCTCAGCTTTGCAATTGTAAATTATTTGTTATATATGAAAATTAATTATTTATTTTAGTTATTTTGTGACTGTTTTTTTTTCTGTATGGATTATTTCTTTATTAAAAATGTTACCACTTTTGACCTGGACTGGGGCTGCAAATTAGCTTGGTTTGCCTAGAAGTATTGTTGCATGGGGAACATTAGCTGCATTGAAATATTTGTGAAAACAATATGTATACTGCAGTTTGTCCCTAACCAATAAACGAATAAAATAGAAAATTTTGCTTTTGTATGATATATTTCAGTTTAATAAAAAAAAAAAACATATTTAGTCATTGAAGTCAATAAAATCTTAAAATTCGAGAATTTAATTAAACTTCTTAAACATTCTTTAAATTTGTATTTAAAGATTTGTAATAATGAGAAATATTTATGTTAAGTTATTTCAGCATAAAACATCTGAGTGAGTTTGACGTTGTTCAGCAAACACACTGACACTGGAGGATTTGATTATGGAGTTTATTATTGAGGAATGAAATGATTTCAGTTGTTCCTCTATACAGTATGGCAGCTCATGGCATGTTGTCTTATTAGATAAAGACTATTCTGTAAGTGTTCAGAAGGGCTCAGGGTCATCAGACGGTTTTGGGTGGGACGGATTTAGTCACAAAAACTCAGTTGCCCTCCATCACAGGGGAAGAGCACTGAAATGTCAATAGCTGGACAATGTGTGTGCGTGAAATATCAATGCGTCAACACCTACACACAGAGAGATAATTTTTAAATTTTTTATTTATTTTAATCTTAGAAATAAATAAAAAATTTAAAAAATTATTATCATATCATATATATATATATATACATTTAAAACATGTGAACTGTTGTGTTTAAAGTGTAATTTGCAATGTTTTGTAGAAAAGGTCCTGGCACAAGTGTGGTTGCCAGTGCTGAGATGTTTATATTCTCTATGGATATCTAACCATAAACTATGATACTTGATTTATTTGAGTATCATAATGCAATACATTGCCAAGAAATGTTACCAGTGCATGTGCCAGATGCTGACAGTTAACACTTAAGCTGCATTTTTTCATTTGTTTCAGATAATTAATTGACATTAGAAGAGATCAATATTCCATGGAACTCATCTAAATGTTTTTTTTCCCTCACCACAAACATTTCTTTCAACACGGGGAACGTGAAAGGATAAAGCTTTTGTGTGATGACCTGTTCATACAGATCAACCGTTCATGAATATAAAATAAAACTAATAAATACTGCATTTTGTTTCACGTAATTAATTCTGTGCATGAATTCAAGTGATTTGTAAAGTGACCATTTCTTTACATCATGAATTGTCTTTTAGTGATCTAGATTTTCAGTTGTTTGAAATAAGCTGCAAAGTGGACAAGACTTGGAAGTTGATTGTCATTAACCAGGTTGCATAAGACTGATTTTTACCTAAGCTTCATGTCCAAAGCAAATCACAAGAAAAGCTGGAAGAGAGAATAAATAAAGACTCCATGAAAGACAGAAAATCAGCTTGAATAAGGTTAAACACTTTTAAATTGAGAATCACAAGAAAAGCTGGAAGAGAGAATAAATAAAGACTCCTGAATTTCAAGAGAACGTCTGAAATGGATGCTGGACATTTCTGGCAAATAACAGTCAAACTTTTCGTTCCAAATGACAGTCAAACTTTTCGTTCCAAATGGGCATTTCATTCCTATATGTTTAGTGTTTATTGTATTTGTAAACACAAATATAGACATTTTTGCAGAATCTTTTTTAAATTTTTCCATCCTACAGGTCATTGTGAGTGACTCACTAGATCAAACTCCAAAAGATTGTGTAATAATTCAAGTACAAGTACATACAAAACTGTATTCTGAAGTCATGTGATTTAAAATATAGAGCATGACATAATTGAGTAATTTTATTGTTTTTGTGTGGTTTAATTGTATGGAAAAATGTTGCATGGAAATTCTTTCAGATTTTTCCTGTTGTGTCCCACAGACATGAGAGGAAGGAATAATGCCCACGGAAATTTCTTTCTGGAAGTGAAATTATTCTCTAATTCTGTAAAGTGTCAGATTTTCTGAAGCTGATTTGAGTGGATGAGATGTTGGATGTGGATTGTGTGTCCAGTATGACACACAAGATCATCAAACTGCATTACAATCATCAGTCCTGCACAGAATGAATTACTTATTTTATTTTATTTTATTTATACATATGTTTTCCTAATGTTAGCAGTCTCCCAATGTTAACATTATTATGTCTAAAATATCTATTTTGTATTGTACCGTATGCCCAGACACTTTTAACTTCCCCTCTTTATATAAAAAAAATGTTAGAGTCATGCACTATACTTTACAGTTGAATTAAAAGTATGATTAATTTGAGGTTCTCCCTTACGGGACAGTCATTATCATTATGACAAGCAGTTTTTCCAAATTGCTTATATTGGCTACTGTGCTGTTTATGGAAATGAGCAGAATAAGAGTCTGAAAATCAAAAAATGCGAGTATGGTTGACATTTTGCCCCCAAAATGTATCACTACGAAGTCCTCTTCAACGTCAATTATTTTATTTTTCTGTTATGCAACTTATTAGGAAAATATTAAGCGGTAACATCAAAAAATAGTTTTTGTGATTGCAGGATGACATGGATGATGCGCTATTAATCTGAAAGCATTTTCAGAGTGAAAATCAAATGATTGAGCAAAGAGAGAGATTGTTTTTGTAAGCTGTTCAAAAACTGTATGTTCCATTTTTAAGATTAAGGACCAGAATGTAATTGGCATCATCTATTCCTACTTGGCAAATACTATGTCTATCTTTGTATCCGTCTGGTAATCAAGATAAAGACAGTGTTTTATGCTCTTTCTTTTGATAATCTTCAAACCTCAGGTGTGTTATTGTTTTTCTTTGAGATAATTAAGGTGTTCCGCTTACTCTGGGGACTTTCAGCTATACACTTCCGCGTATCTTACAATGCATGAACCCCCCAACTGAACTTTATGTTTAACTTCAGGTTGCGTTTTTCATTAGAAGTATCGTGGGGTTTCACGTCGCCATAAATGGGAGCCATACCTTGTCTTTGTGCTATATTATAATAGGGTAGGAGGGCCATTTTCACACACACACAAAAAGTAAAACTTTTGACGCTGCTCAATGCCTTTGACACTGTAAAGGACTGATTATGATATTTGTCTTTTTGGTCCTACATCTGATCCATTGTGTGTAGGTTATGGCGTCCATGATAAAAACCAGTTTCTTTTTGTCTTCCTATTTTCAAATCTTGAGACGCATCTTTTTCAGGCAGGGCCTAACGGTGTATATATATCTATTTCCTGGTGGTAAAGCTATGAATGTGGGCTTTGAATCTTGTTGTTTGTACCTTTTTTAAGTTCCAGTCACGTTGAGCTTTATTGTCATTCCGCTACATTGTGTGGCCATACAATGGAATGAAAGGCTTCTATGCCTCCCAGGACCACGGTGCTACATATAATAAAGACATACATCAACTGAAGTAAAACAGTATAAACCCCTATACACAACTAATCCCTACTGACAGATTTTGAATCTGAATATATTATATACTAAATGTTTTACCCTAACTCCATAGACTGAAAAAGCAAAAAATATATAGACTATAAGAATGCTTCACATATATACTGTACATGTGCACAAGAGAAACCTTGTTGTCCTAGTGCGCATAGAGGAGAATTGAACAAAATAGATTTGAATGCGCAAAAATAGAAAGTTTTTTCAGATGTCCCGGTAAGGTTGGTGGTGTTTGGATGGGCGGTGGCGGGGTCTGCTTGGTGAGACTGGGGTCCTCTGGTGAGATGGTCCATGTTTCCAGGATTGCTCGGCTAGACGGGTTTGTGTGGGTTTCATCAGGGAGGGTGGGGTGATTGAGTTTTCGGGCTCTCACAGCTTGGGGGACAAAAAGCTGTTGAGCAGTCTGGACGGAGCAGGCTCTCTGATGCTCCGGGTACCATCTTCCTGATGGTAGGAGCTGGAAGAGACCTGTGGGAGGGGATGGGGGGTGGGGTCCTTCACGATACTGTTGGTTTTGCTGGAGCATCGTGTAAGGAAAATGTCCAGGATGGAGGGGAGAGGGGCACGATGATCTTTGCAGCTGTGTTCACTGTCCGTTGGAGGGTCTTGCGGTCTGCTGCACTACAGTTCCCGTACACAGACAGTGATGCAGCTGGTCAGCACAACTCTCTTGGTTTCTCTGTAGAATATGGGTGAAGATGGGTGGAGGGAGAACGTGCAGAGTTTTTCAGCCGGCAGAGAAAGTGTAGCCGCTGTTGTGCCTTCCTTGGAGAGTGACATAGTGTTGGTGGTCCAGGTGATCGACATCTGTGATGTGCACCCCCAGGAATTTAGCGCTGCTCACTCTCCACAGTCGAGCTGTAGATAGTCAGTGGGGGGGTGATCAACAGAGTTTCTCCTGCTGTCCATCACAACCTCCTTTGTCTTCTCCACAATGAGGGACAGGTTGTTTAGTGCCACACCATTTAGCAAGCTGTGCCACTTCCTCTCTGTAGTGTGTGTTCATCTTGCTGTTGCTGATGAGACCTACCACCGTTGTGTCTTCATTGAAACTTGATGACGTGGTTGGAGCCTGAACTTGGCAGTGGATTCGGCCATGGGTCAGCAGCGTGAAGAGCAGTGGGCTGAGCACACAGCCTTGTGGGGCACCTGTGCTCAGTGTGGTAGTGCTCGAGGTGTTGTGGCTGACACGGACTGACTGAAGTCTTCTACACTGAACAAAATTATAAATGCAACACTTTTGTTTTTGCCCCCATTTTTCATGAGCTGAACTCAAACATCTAAGACTGTTTTTCTATGTACACAAAAGGGCTATTTCTCTCAATATGTTGTTTCACCATCTGTCCTAAATCGGTGTTAGTGAACACTTCTCCTTTGCTGAGATAATCCATCTGCCTCACTTGTGTGGCATATCAAGATGCTGATTAGACAGCAAATGATTATTGTACAGGTGTGCCTTAGGCTGGCCACAACAAAAGGCCACTCTAAAATGTGCTTATTTTATGTTCAACATAAGAAAGCAACTCATACAGGTTTGGAACGACACGATGGTGAGTAAATGATGACAGAGTTTTCATTTTTGGGTGAACTATCCCTTTAACCGTATTCCACCTCAATAGCAGCAAAAGTGTTTTGCAGTTCAACATGAACACGATAAATACATTGTGCCTAACAATTACATATTTGACTTAAATAGTATGGTCACTTATATAAACACATTATTTCTAGTCAAGATATGACATGGATATGTTGAGAGTTTAGGATATTAAAAATAATGTACATCATCTCACAATTCAAAAGAAGCAGTTCTCATGGTTGTGACACGGGCTAAACAGAATTGTGTTATCCTCTTGTGTTTATAGAGAGATTGTGTTATAAAAATTGTCCTATTGATGTACAAGGAACGCTTTAGAAGAAAAACAATTTGACAAGCACAAACCTCTTGCTTTTGTATGACATTTCATTAAAAAAAAAAAACCTCTTCAGTCATTGAAGTCGGTAAAATCTTAAAATTCGATTTTTGAAAATTTAAATTTCACTTAATATTTTTTAAAGATTTTTTAACAAGGAATATTTATGTTCATTTATTTCAGTGTAAAACATTTGTGAAGTGAGTTTGATATTATTCAGTAAACACACTGACACTTAGTGTTTGAATACAGAGTTTATACTGAAGAAAATGAAAATGATTTCAGCAGTTCATCTCTACGTCAGCTCATTCAGTGTGTCTGTTATTTGATAGACTGAACTGTTTTCTGAACTTTGGTTAGATTGTGTTCAGAAGGGTTTCAGAGTTCATCCAAAGGTTTTAGGAAACTGGAATCTAGAACAGTGTCAGTTTTTTCCTCTCATTGCAGCCAGCGCAAGAGCCCTGATATAATCTCTTCGCATGAATACACACTCCATCATCCCTTCCACCAAGAAACACTGACAGAGAGAGAAATCATTTTAAACACTCTTTACAAGCTCGACAGTGACAGTTGTTGACTACATTTAGGCAGGGATGGACTGGGAGTGAAAAAACGGCCCTGGATTTTTTCTCCCAAATAGGGCCCACCGCAAAACTACAAACAGTCGCTATTATCTCACAGTATTACAGCAATTCTGTCGCATTTATGGCAAATTACCTCCCAAAACCCATGGTGACCCTTCTGACAAAAACAATAGAAACATCACAGAAGTTTATTTTTTTCTTTGATTTGTTTCATAAAAAGAAAAAAATAAAGACTAACATCTTTATTTAACCTAAATCTGTAATTACAGTTATTTAATTTTAGTTATGTAATTCATATACATATTATTTATATAATTTCATATTTAGTTGTATAATAATAATCATACACATAACTAGATGTAATAACTCAATTTGAAGCAAAAACAGAATGTTCTGACAAGCTTTGTGAATTTAACCACGTAAACCTTTCAGAAGACAGTCCGCCCCTCAGCAGAAACACATTCATATAAACGCCCAAATCAATATTGAGGATTTTCTTCCAATAGTTTGTGCATCAAGAACAGTGAGTGATCTGCCTGCTACAGTATTTCTCTCTGTGCGTCCCTTTTCAGAGTCTCTGGCCTGTGTTAACGAGCGTTTACAGACTTCATATTTTCACATAAATCACATTTTGGAAAATGAGTTTGCATTGCAATGCTGTTTGTGCAAGTCCAGAACAGAGAGTTGCAATAAGGCAAAAAATGGCCGGTTACCGATCGCGTTAAGGCCCAAGTATATTCCGTCGGCATTACGTTGATTTTTGTCATCAAGAGGGCTCGCGACAGGACAGCCGTGCACCCTGTGGTACCGCGCATGTGACGAGCTCATCCATCCGTGCTCATCTGTGGTTGAGTATATTTTTGAAAGCTGTGCGCGAGACGGAAAAGGAACGCTGAATGTGAAGTGTACCTGGGTCCAGAGCCGTGTCTACGTGGTGGCCAGGGGTGGCACCGGGCCCCCTCTGAAATTTGTTTGGCCACCCCAGGTGCCCTCCCCCCACCAGATGTCTGATAGACTTGTTTTTAGTAACTTTCTAACTGCATCTGGCAGTGGCGGATCCTTGCATGTGTAGCTGCCTAGGGCCCGCTTTCTTCTCCTCTTTATACTTAATTTTAGGCGGTTTTTCTATAGCGTGATAAATGACAGATATCGAGAGCGCATATTTATATACCGTGATCCATGTAATGCGCGAGCACGAATCTCCACTTGCAAGTGGATTTCCTTCACTCACACAAAAAACTGGATGTGTGCTTTTAAATAGGCTAACTACATTTTTTTATGAATTGGCTCTGCTTTTGCTCAGAGATTACGTATGCTCAAACGTTCTTGCATCACTGAAGAGTAGAAGCGCTTTTTTCTAATTCAGATGAGGAGTGAGGCTTATCTCATTAAATGGAAGCAAGCTGATTATAGGCAGCCTTCTTTAGTTATTTATTTTATTAATAGCCTACTTATTTTAGTTAAGTGCTTAACTTATAAATATGCATGTATTCAATTGTTTTATTAAGTGCATTTGTATTTTGTTGTTTTTATATATAGTTTTGCAATAAAAAGCGTATTAACCAGGTTCCAGAAATAATCACTGAGGGTGCTTCTAAAATTAGTGAGGGTGCTTTAGTCTTAATGCCCATTTCTCACATATTTTCTCCCGTCTATTGCTTTGGTCATCATTGTGTCAATCACATGCTACTTCGAGAGTGAATCCCACATAAAATATGCAGATGTTATTCCCGAAACTTTGCAACGTGTGTGTGCTCCCTGAAAAACAAAGTTCTACATTTTAAATGGATGCATAGACTAGAAAGCTTGCAAAGAGTGCTCTTACCACTAAAAAAAAGCTGTCACTCTTTGTTTAGTGAGTGTATACACGATGTATTTTAACATACATCGTGCCGCAAAACCATATCCCCTGAACTTGGTTAAAATGATAATTTGTTTATCATCTTGATTGGAAAATGCAGTTCTCATGGTCAGTTTTTCATTTATTATTTGTTAATGTTAGTGAATGTTAACATTAGGCCTACAGTGCATGTCCCACAACACTGGAAATTAATACGTGGAGCGGCTGGAAACTCTGGTTCTCATAAACTGAAAGCACAATCTTTACGTGACTTACATTTCAAATATTTTAAAAACTGATCATCCGAAAGTCTTAAAGTGACCCAGCAGGCTGTACTAAAAGACAATGCGCGTCCGTATATGTTCATTTCGGTTTCATTATAATTTCACAAAAATAGATGCATTAGCAAGCGCCCCCTTTTGTCGGCTGTCAACGTCACAATTATCTGACACTTTTTCTTGATGATGAGTCAGCAGGCCAACGGCTGTTGGATGGAGGCCTTTCTGGACTTCTCCAGAACCTCCAGATGGCCAGTCCGCCCCTGCATGCAAGTTATAGCCTACCTTTATTTTTCAGTGATGAATTCACAAGCTCAAAATCCATACAAAAAAACAAACAAACAAAAAAAAACAAACAAACAAACAAAAACACTCACTTACCTTGACCACAAAGTTTGTTCCATTCACAATCTGAGAAGAATAGACCAAGGAATGTTAAACCATTTACAACCATTTCCTCAATCGGTTTCCTCATCTGAATAAACAAATAAACATAACTTTTATTATTATAGTAATACATTACAATTAACACTTAATGTAGTTAACCACATTAGTAAACAAGTTAATCTATATATTTACACATGCTTTGAATATTGCACATCAGTTTTTTATTGATTTTTCACAAACTACAAGTCACAATAGACAAAGACATCAACAAAATCCATTAACTTGGATCTTAAGAAAATAAAAATAAGAACTAAAACAAAAATAGACAAAGAAAACAAACAAAACAAACAAACAACAACACAACAAAAAAAAAAACCCCTCAAATGTCCAAAGATTTAACATATTGGTTGAAGTTCTCATCGCTCAGAAGTATATAAGTTTTCATCCAAGAAAACCAAACAGCACAATATTGGCAATCCCAGGGTCCAGATAATTTACAAATGGTTCCCATATTTTGTAGAAATGGTCCATCTTTGAATGAATTATACAAGTAAGGTTTTCCAGTGGTAATAGCGCCATTAAAACTTTTTGCCAGCCCTTCACAGAGGGGGCTTATCAGAGGTCCACTGCAAAAGAATGTTTTTCCGTGCTGAAAATGTCATACATTAAAGAGTCTTCTGTTAGCCCAGAGAATTTACCTTACATATCAGGCAGTCCTAGTAATAATGACAAAGGGGTTTAAATCTAGATCCAAACTCAAAATCTTTTGCATTTCTTAAAGTATTTTACAACCAGTAATCCTGTATCAAACGGCATGACCATAAACAGTGATTTGCCTGCGATTAGGAGATATATGTAGCCTGTGCAGTATCTTCAGCTGAATTGCTCTTGCGTGATTACAGACTGATATTTTGTTTTAGCACCCTCCCAGACGTCCTCCCAAACATTCTCATCAATCGGTAAAATGATAGTTCCTTTTCCACTTCTTCCTAATATTCTGTGAGTCAGTGCCATTCATAGAGCATATAGTGTTGTACATCAGTTTTTAATGAGTTCAGAGTTTTCGATAAAGGATTTATATCCAGAATGATTATTAATCTATATGTTATTAGAGCTTGCAAAAGGCAGTACATATAATATCATTCATACAATGGAACATGAATATAAAAAAAATTGAATTTATTTGAAAACTAAACCCAAAAACAAATAATTAATTTAGTACAAACAATATTACAGCTCACTAGTAACAGTCAGTGTGTTTTATCATTCATACAATGGAACTTGGGCAAATCTTTATCACCTCTAGAGTGACCGGTTTTCACTGGACTCCAGTGTCCATGTTTCTGTCATTACTGCAGTGTGCTGATGATCAGTGCAGAGAAGAGGAGAGTTAATCAGTCAGTCTGACTCCCAGAACCACAGAGTTGCACTTTTAAAGTTAAGATCACATGACCTGAAGAATTGTGGGAGGTTCTGTCACACATGTATGACACAATACACATGGTTTCAAAAGGCACGTTTTCAGTATTGCTTTATTTAGAGGTTTGAATGTTGGTCAGTTTTGTTCTTGTTAGGTGGTATTGATCAGTTGAGATACTGCTGATCGATTTTGTTCTTATTAGACGGGAAGAAAGCAATTCAGAGTATTATTATTATTATATTATTATTATTTTTAAATATTGATCCGATGTCACAGATGAAAATTCTGAAGTACTCCGCATATGAAAAGTTGTTAAATCATAAAAATCGCACCATAGTTATTCCTAGTGATGGCCCTGGTTCACACACATTTGTTTTCTTCTAAGCAAAAGTCACACTAATAATGGGAATTAAGCTCTATCAACGTTATGAGTGTTCAGATCTCTGACAGCTTAATGATGATTGATATACACAACACAAAAGATTTGAGTAACACTGGGCTTTTTTAAAAAAAAAGTATTTGTAGCTCCTAACATAATTCTCAACCAACTGGTAAGTAACACCTGAAAATAACTTATAAATAAACATTACGTTCAATAAACAAACGTCCTGTGGTGTGACGTCAACTGACAACTGTGTTGATTTCATTTGCTTGGTAACAGCCCAAATGTCTAATTATTCTAATTCACTGATTAAATCTAAGAATTTGACTCAAAAGATAATGGACTTTTAGAAAAAAAACGGCTTTATATGAAGGCTGGGAAAAATGCCCATTAAATGTAAAAAATCAGTTTAAACTTATTGGAAAAGATTAATGTGTTAATAAATCAGCGTGAACTGACCACCACACAGAATATGAGGAATATTAAAAACTTTACGAGTCAGCGGTCCACAGCAGTCTTTAAGGTACCAGCACAATAACACACTCAGTAAAATATCATCTAATTATCGTTATCGATAAAATCCAAGACAATAGAGATATTATTTTTTGTCAATATCGTACACCCCTACATCCAATTCATCTTTTAAGCCCGTTCTCTGATGGTTTATTATTTTTATTTAACATTTGTATATATTATTACTACTGTTCCTCTCCATTTATATATCTCTTTGCCCAGTAATTAATGTTCTGTATCAAAGTATCAGTTTAGAACTTAAAGTACCATAAATGTTTTGTAAATACTATAAATAATACCCAACAATCATGTCAATATGTCTATTTCTGTTAACCTAAATGATCTATATTACGCATTAGTAAGATATTACATATTTGACTCCACTGATTCATTTACAATTTACAATTACAAACTGAATAGTTAACAAATGAAGTAGTGGACTTAAAAGAAATTATTCATTCACTTAGGCCTATATTTGTTCACAAACAATTATTCATTCCTCAATGGAACACCACTAATTATTATATCTTTATAATTATACTTAGACTAAAAATGACTTTAAATTTGCTGTAGTAATTAATACAGAGACACTAATTTGGGCAAATAGCACTAATGACTTGTTTAGGACTTGAAGCTTAAAGTTTAAGGACTCTGCAACTCGACTCTGGACTGCCGGTCTTGACTTGTGACTTGGTCCCACCTCTCCCTGTCATTGTAATGATAGCGAGGATTAGTGTCTGTGAAAAGGCAGAAACCACGAAAATCAATCACAGTCTGAGCCCAAATATGCCACATACTGTTTGCTTCTGAACCCATATGCACAGAATTGTTGCTGTGACCAGCATTCTAGGGAAGCAATCTCAGCAAGGTATTTCTTTTCGTTGGACATGAAGCACCCCCAGCCCCCTTTAGTCTAGTCAGCAGAGTCTAGTGCAGGCGGGTCGGCAACCTGTGGCACGTGAGTAATAGGGGAAAACTGGCATACTACGATGTTACATTTTGAAGTAATACGTGTATTCCTTCTTTAGTGCATCAATGGTCAATCATCAAGCAAGGAATCTCTAAACCTCATTGCAACACATTACAAATCCCACTTGTTGGTAAAGAGGGAAATTTCTGGTAGCGAAACAGATCCTGGCAAAAAAAAAAAAAAAAGAAAGAGGGTGCTGTCTCTTGATATGGCCACGTTGCTTAACAACCTTCTTGATCCCGACATGTTTCCTACTCTGCGCTTGGTTGTTCAAGCAAGCACTGAAAATACCTGTAAGCAGTTCCAGCTGGAGCGGGTCATTTAGTGCATGCGTAGTCTACCCATACATGGCTTAGGCGAAACATGAGCCAGGAAGTGAGATCACTCCTTTGCTTTGTTCTACTCCCCCCCATTGAAAAAGGGAATCTTGACACTACACCCTATACTCCAGACGGTAATTACTCGTTCCCTTGCTCATGTCACAGTTCGAAGATTACACGAGACATCTGATGATTCCACCTTCAAAGACATAGCTAGAGAAACAGACAGATAGATTGAAGAAGAAAAGAGAAAGAAGAAGACAGAGAAGAGAAAGAAATTAGAAAGAGAAGAAAGCAGAAGCCACCCCCAGAAGAAGAAAAAAGTACCCAAGACAAAGAACGAAAAAGGACGGAAACAACCCACGCAAGAAGAAGAAAGACAGAATTCCCGGAAGAGAAAGAAAGAAGAAGAAATCGAGGAAGGAATCCCCACGACACAGACAATCACCGAAGAGAAGAAAAGAAGAAGACCTTGGACGAAGAGAATAAGAACGAAGAAAAGATTATGACCAGAACAGCGGAACCTCAAGAACCCACAAGACGAAGGACCCCCCCCCAGCAGCCACCGCACTCACAGAAGAACCAGGAAGAAGAAGAATGGAAGACCTCTTAAGTGGACAAAGAAGGGGAAGAAGAGACAGGAGGCCAAGTCCAGAAAAGACAGAGACCAAGAATAGAATTCCCCCCAAAAGACAGAAAGAAAGAGATAATAGCAGGGAACAAACGAAGACGACTCACCAACAGCGAAGACGAGGAAGAGGGAAGACCAGCCAGAGAACGCATTTTGGGGAGCAGCAGCGAAAAGAGGGGGGCAGAAGCCCCGGGAAACAGAGAGACAGGGGATCCATTTAGACCTTCAGACCCAGTAATGACTCCTTATTTTAGGTCAAACCACTGTGGAATCGAGACTTAGCCGATACCCCATGCGCCGAACGTATAGCCCTGCTACATCCGCATAGATTAGAACCTTGAGCAATGACGAAGAATGGCTTCTCCTTTCGAGGCAGAAAGACGCAGCCCCGATCCTAAGCCTCCCCCCAGGCCAGGATCTCTGACCATCGTTCATTCCTATCCGACATGATCTACTACTCCCCGACCTCAGCAACAAGCCGACCGCACATCACCCCCCTCGGACCAGACCCAGCCACCCCCTCCCCCGGCATAGGAAGCAGCTCCCGTCGCGACACTTTATGTACCTTCTAAGATAGACTCCCACGATTGCAGACTAGACAAGACGATAAGACAACGCTAACAGCCAGAACGAAAGATTATGTAGATACCAGATCGGCAGACAAGACGTTTCCTATATGCAGAGACGAAGAGAAAGACGAACAATGACTCTCAGACCCAGAGATAGATAGGCGGCACCCTAGACATAGCACGACACACCGAACTATTACTCAAGAAGAACACCCCCCCCCCCCTGAACTCTAAGCGATACATCCGTCGTTACGACTCCGATCCCCCGCACGTCATAGACAACAACAAGAAGAACTCCACCCAAGGAGCGAACCGTGCAGGATCCACCTCCCCCACCTCTCAACATAATAGGAACGACGTCTTCTGAAAGCGCGAAACCCCCCACCGCACGAAGACACAAAGAACCCAGCAATTCCACCGCACAAGAATAGGAAGCACGAAGAATATCAAAACTAGACAACCAACCATATCCACACCCTCCTCCCCTCCCTACATATGCCCTTATTTCACTCTCCAATATAAACGATAAACTACATATTAAATAATCAAAGTAAAGAAGGATAAAAAGTGTCACCAAGAGCATTGAAGTAGACCAATCATACAAGCCAGCCTACCACCAGATGAGTGTATGATGAACGTATGAAGCGGAGGTAGAGAAGGTGAGAAAGGCTCTAAAAAGACAGAAATCGAAAAAAAGAGAACGTAATGAAAAAAGAATAAGACAGTAATTTGCTAGCATAAATGAGAAATTAAATAAGAGGTACCAAGTTATAATATAGATGCATTGTACAAAATATAATAAAAACAGATCGGTACATGGCACTTTCTCACACACACAGCTGTAGAAAGAGATAATAATTGAGTGTAGTATAATGGGTGTGACAGAGTAAAAAGTAATGAACTTTAATGAACACCTTTTTTAGTAACAAGGACTGTGATAATGATGGGAGGAGGTCATCGAAAAAATGACAATGAAATTGTATAAAGTTTTTAGAGAAGAGTAACTACGCTGCTTGTTAATAGGGTTTACAGTAAGATCTTGTTTTCTAAAAGTAGTATTGAAATATTTTGGGGATGGTAGGGAGATGGATGTTTTGTTTCCTGTATTGCGACCGAACGTATGCAATAATTTGCGTACTTCTGTGTTGATTGAATTGTATTATGCTATATGTGGAACTGTACCACTAGGGGTCCCTAGAGTGGTTCTGGCATTCAAGGTATTATTTTGCGTGTTTATTTAAAAGGGCAAGTCTATAATCCAAGGAGGTTTTCAACAAAACTGTCTTCGTATGTGACAGTTTGGGTGCTGATGCATTTTATCCAGGGAAGTGTTTCGCCTGCAATTGCCTCATAAATGTTCATATATTTTGTGCACAAAATGAAATGTCTTTGTCGCTTTCTGGCGCTGCTGCACATGCATAACGTGTAATTTGTAAATTCATCATAGTTAGAATTATCACATCTTTTTTGTTAAATATATTCCTTGAATGGGTGAAATTAAGTACATTTGTCACCCCATTGAAAAAGCGATGATTTCTTTCAATCATGAAATAGACTTTGATAAATTCTTGAAAAATTTTCAGCTTTAAGCAAGCGAGCAACTTTATATGTCCTCTCCAGCATAAAGCATTTCGACTACTGGTTTCTGAAAACATAATAATAATACACTTTATATGGCCCTACCAGGTCATACAAAACCAGGTTACACAAAACGATATCTACTTACTGTATCTAAGCTTCATATTTCGTATAGGGTCCGGAGCAAATCACCAGAGATTCTGGAAGAGAGAATACAGACTGAGTGAAAGAGTAGGACGAAAAAAGGTTAAATATATTAAAACTGAGCTAAAATCTCTCTCTCTCACACAACATACCATCAGTCTTCTCCAGACCAGAATCTGTAATCCTGTAATCACAGATCCTTCCCATCCTCATCCTCCTGAACTACTGATAATGTCCTCGGATAAAATAAAATAATATCCTATCCCAACCTCCTAAAAATCAAAAATGAAATGTGACAAACATCATACACCAAGACAATCGTGTGTTTCACTGGCATTTAATTGTTTTTGTACAGAAGAATCAGCCTTGTTTAGCTGATAAAATCGCAATGTACCCACGATGCACAACACAAAAAATATATTTAGCAACATTTTTTAAAAATTTTTACATGGCAACACAACGTAGAGTTCATTCACAGTTCCAGCAGAAACAAACATAACATCCATGGCAGTGCAGCTGTTACATGTGTGTGTTTCGCGCTGACCATCCTCATGCGTTGAAAGAAAAACACTCTCTTCACAAAACACCGTGCGGCTGAATTCATACAGAAAGCGCACCAACTTGATGCTAGATAAATAATACTCTCAACACAGAACTAGTGACACCTATCAGGACTCAGGTTCACAAATGATTATACTAGAGGAGAAACCTGACAATATCACTGTCCCAAAATACAAACAATTTTATCATTATTTTACTCACCCTAATTTTTTTTGTTTCAACCTGTTTCTTTTATATTCACATTAATTGCGATTAATCACATCTAAAATAAATGTTTTTGTTTACATGTGTGTACTGTGTATTTTTTTTATGTATTTAGAAATACACATATGCATGTATTGTCATTCAAAATATTATGTTTATATATCTAAATATATGTATATATAATATAAATTATATGAATATAAATATATACATGTAAATTCATTTGTGTTTATATATACATAATAAATATACACACACATTATGTAAACAAAAACTTATTTTTCACACGATTAATCAAGATTAATATTAGTACAAGTATATGCAAAACTGTATTCTGGAGTCATGATTTGGATGACAGTACTTTTTATTGTTTTTAAAATTGATTTTGGGGGTTTAACTGCTGTTTTTATGGAAAAAGTTGCATGGTGATACTCTCAAGTGTTTCATTTTGTGTTCCTTTGAAATTAAATCATCAAACTGGTTCAAACAACACGAGGAGGCGCAAATAGTTTTAAAGCTTAAAAAAATCATATTTAAAGCTTGTGATTTTATTTTCAAGTACATTTTAGCACAGTTTAATGTATGAAAATATAAAAAAGTGCAATAGATATCCATAAACATAAATTAAAGGCAGGTACAATAAATATGACACGATGTATAAATATAAAAAATTTAAATGATGTGTTTTTTGTTTGTATTACAGTAATGAGAATTTGAGGGTTAAATGGCTTAATTGTCATGAAACATAATGTCAAAATACCAAATAGGCTTTAAATCCCTTGTAAGCTATAAACTACCTTTAAAAAAACAGGCTTAACTTTCTTTAAGCAAAATATTATTGCTTTTTTCCTTCTGTTGACTTTTGGGGTAAGATATGACATGGACAATTTTTTGACAGGTTTTTTTCTATTCACTTTTGGGGTAAGATATGACGTGGACAATGTTTTGAAGATGGTCTCAATGAAAAAGAAACTCATTGTTTTAATAGTGATTGTGGTTTTCGTGTATTTCTCCAGTTAATGTACAGTGGGCACTCCTATCAGACATTACAAACACAAACTTCTTTGCTTTTATACAACCACATTTTCAGTCTGGTGAGCAAAAACCTTCATTTGACGGGAAAGGCCTAATAATTACTTAATACTTAAAGGCCCAAAACAAGCTTTCATGAGTATAAAAACAAATAAAACAGAAAGCGGATTCAGAATCCTCTGATTGTAAACAAGTCCACACTCACAAACCTCCTTCAACCAGCATCATTACATCATAACATCAACAAGAAATAGAAAACACTGTCTGTGACTACAAACCTCTCTTACCCAGTGAGTATCATTAGCTCGTTTTAGGGTCTTTTTCGTCGTTTCTCACTGATCCTGCTGTGGTTTGTTTTGTAGGAGGCTTAATTAGTTTGGCTTTTTATTCTTCTGCTACAGGGAAACATGTTTTCTCTTTCTTCTCTAAATCCTGACTTATATTACACAAAAATGCCCAATCTCAAGCTTCTGTTCATTTCATTCTCACAATGTACTTCACTGAAGCCACACAAACACCTTGAGATCCAAAAGTCTCCACAGAAAAGACCTGATGGAGCTGGAACGGCCAAACTCCCCTCTCTTCCTACAGTACCACAAACTAGTGCTCAAACTCCACTCCAAAAAACGTACGAAAGTCTGTATTAGACGTCTGGGTGTTAGTTCGAGTGTCCGGCGGCTCGTGTGGGGGGGCCAGTGTGATCTGAGCGAGTCCCTTTGGCTCGGTGGATTTTTACACACTCTTTTTTCATCCTTTTTGCTGAACCAAAACACATCCTTCTCGATCTCTGTAGGCCTAATAAATGGTCTTCAGGCAGGAGTTGCACAAGTCTCAAACGTTTTACTCAAACGGACATTGAGATTCGCGGTATCTAGATTGAAAATGAGCAATCACAGCGTTTAGGGCAATTATAGTTTATCTGTTACATGAGCAGCTGGAGGATATGGACAACCTGCCTGCATTACTATAGAACTAGTTTAAAATCCGAATTTTACCAAATACATATCAATAAAAATTATTAAAGAACAACTACCATTCAAACGTCTGGGTTAAGAATTTTTGTCTCTTCTGCTGCTATTTAATTTGTAATTAAAAATACAGTCAAAATCCGTAATATTGTGAAATATTATTGCAATTTAAATACTTAAAATTTAAAATAACTCCTTTCTAATCATTACCTCCAGTCTTCAGTGTCACAATGATCTTCAGAAATTATTCTATTATGCTGATTTGGCTGTCTCAAGAAACATTGCTGATTATTAATCAATGTTGAAAAACAGTTCATATTTCTGCTAGAAAACTGTGATACATTTTTTCTTTTCTTCAGGATATTTTTTGATGAACAGCAAAGTGCCATTTAATTAAAAATAAATCTTTTTGTGACATTATAAATGGTCTACTCTCACTTTTTAGTATGCATACTTTGCTAAAAAATAAAACTAAAAATGCTAAGATTACTTTTTCAAAATAAAAAATAAATAGTACTGAATACATAGTGTACTTACTGTATTATAGTGTAACAGATATATATAATATAAATGTACAGCTAAAAATGAAAAATCATCCATCTTGACGACATTACCACTAAAAAATATTAAAATAGTAACCATAATTCAAATGTGTTACTGTCCCTGATTATTTCATTCACTTTATATTCACAAACGACAAGATAACGTAAATTGTTCTATATCACACTATCAGAAACAAGGTACAAAGGCTGTTCACTGGGGATGGTACCTTGTCCAAAAGTACAATTTGTAACAGGTCTTGTACCCCAACTAAAAGATACATATGTCTATATAAAGTGCCCGTAATTAGTATCTAAACAGCATTCTTTTGTGAAAAGGTTGTGGTCCAGTGACAGCTTTTTGTAGCCTTGTTTTATGATAGCTGTTATTGTGAAAAATAGCTTTTTGGTTGATGCATACATGATAATGAATCAGTGCTTGGTTGATACGCCTGACGGTCTTCTTCCGCTCTTTCGCGACCGTCACAGCCTCCTCCAGGTGTTTGGAGGCCAACATGATGCGCAGTGAACCGACTCGCTCGTTCTGAAACTTGTAAAACATTCCCTGAGAACACACAAATTCCTGCTTGACACAAAAACCCCTTTCCTCATTCACTATATTCCATTAAATATGACTAAATGAGTAATTTGGTGACGAAGACTGTCCATTATAAAAGCTCTAGTTCAAAGCAAGCAACTGCACCTTTGCTCAGGATGGTTGAGCTGAAAAGATGGTTGGGTGATGAGATCAAGTTCAGGCAGTGGCAGCCACCACCTCCAGCCCAGAACACACACTTTCTTTAACCCGGTGAAGACTTGTTACTGTGGGTATACAGGAGGGAGATTCCGAAAATGTTTAGTTTCACATCATAATGACTGTCACCGGGAATTCTTCAATTTTCATTTATTTGAACTAAATAAAAGTATTAGAATAATGCATGCATTTATTTACCTTGACACTACAACCCGGCATTGCTGTGAGATTCTATGCCTCCCTCCCTTATTCCTGTTCTGTGCTCGCCGAAAGGGGCTTTGAATCCTCCATATGATCATGTAACCACAACGTTGTGCTCCATCCCGCAGGTTTCCACAGAGGCCCGCTTCATAAACCCCCCACCCAACCCCCCTAATGCACCTGAGGCCAACTCCGCTACACCGCTCTGGCAATGCTCTCTCCATCTCATGTTACTATACTAACACTCCGTGTATCTCAAAGACGAGTAGCATGGGTCATGTTTTCATTTTCCTATGCGCAAATGTATGCCCAGGACTCCTCCCCCCAGCCCGCTCATCCCGCTGCCTATCATCAAGGTGCCCTTCGAGCGGAGAGGAATGGACATAGTGGGGCCGTTGCCGAAGTCTGCCCGAGGGCACGAGCACATCCTGGTCAT
>NC_056601.1:33727662-33727734 GCF_018340385.1 Cyprinus carpio | reverse complement strand
CTCCCCTCCGGAAGGCCACCGCGAAGTCCATCGCCCAGGAGCTGTTTCTACTGGCCAGCCGAGTCGGCCTCC
>NC_056601.1:33727288-33727355 GCF_018340385.1 Cyprinus carpio | reverse complement strand
GGGAGAGCAGCAGCCGGCCCCGCATCGTACCGTCATCGAACATGTCCGGCAAATGAGGGAACGGATC
>NC_056601.1:33727067-33727152 GCF_018340385.1 Cyprinus carpio | reverse complement strand
ATGGAAGGGACCCTACTCGGTTGTGGAGAGGATTGGACCGGTCACTTACCGCCTGAGACAGCCGGGACGACGGCAGGCGGAGCAA
>NC_056601.1:33716872-33725810 GCF_018340385.1 Cyprinus carpio | reverse complement strand
CCTACTTTGTACATGTCTTCGCAGGACCAGAACGACGCTTGGGGGGGGGAGATGTGACGAGCACTCCCAGAGGAATCAGCGTCGCCCTGGAAACCAAAGCAAAACACCTGGACATCCTCGTCACCGGCTGATCTGTCACAGCTGCTCCCCATCAGCCAGCACATTTAAAAGGAGCACATGTTTCACACAGAAGAGGTTCTCGAACCGAATGCACCACTGGTTTAATCCCCCTCTCCTTCCTTCACAGAAAGCAGCGAGTGACCGACAGCCCACACCCTTTGGAGCACGTCAGGACACCCACTTTCACCTTGATTGGCACCGAAGAGCACGGAGAGCACACGGGAAGCACCAACCAGCAGAAAGCGGATCAGGACACTTCACCAGGCCCCCTTCCCTTATCAATAAACCCACCCTCCGGGGCATTTAATTCACGCACCTCTTGTCGAGTGTTTCTTCACCCCGTGACAATATATATATATATAAAAATTTACATAAAATGAATAAATCATACATCTTGACACATTAAAATAAAAATATTAAAATACAATATTTCATAATGTGTTACTGTCCATATTAATTTCATTCACTTTATCTTCCAACAAAGATAACTGTATTGTTCTATATACACTATCAGAAAAAAACAGGTACAAAGTGGCTGTTCACGGGATGGTACCCGCTTTCAAAACAGTAAACAGTTTGTAACAAATTATTTTACCCCTAACAGATACATATTTCTATCTAAAGTGCACGGTATTAGTACTAAAAGCATCTTTTGAAAAGGTTTGTGGTCCCAGTGACAGCTTTTTAGTAACTTTTTTTTCTGATACTGTTATTGTGAAAAAAAAGATTTTGTTGATGGCAGCCCGTGCTAATGATGCAGTGCTTGTTGTATACCTGAGGGTCGTTCTTCGCCGGACACGGGCACGCCTCCTCCAGGTGTTTTTGCCACATATGATCAGCAGTGAAACCGATTCGCACTCTCTCAGTTCGCTCGTATGAAACTCTGAAAGCTTCCTGAGAAACACAAGACATTCTGCTTACAAAAAACCCCCTTCTCATTCACTATAATTCATTTAAAACTATGTACTAAATGATTAATTTGGTGAACCGACACTGTCTCACCCCAATCCTAAAGCTCTATTTAAAAGCAGACTGAACCTTGTCAGGATGGGTTGAGCTGAAATGATCGTGGACGCAAAGGGTGAGCTGGATCCATCACCGGCCAGTCACCCACCATCCAGCCCCAGAGGGACACGACAATCTTCTCTTACACGGTGAAGACTTGTACTGTGTTATACAGAGGGAGTATAATTCCAGAAATGTTACTTTTTCACCATCAAATGATACTAATTCTTCAATTTTCATTTATTTGAAAATAAATAGTAAATGTATAACTAATAATGCATGATGTTATTTCAAATTGATAGGATAAACACGGAATGCTAGTGAGTAATTCGATGCACGTCACTCACATGTTTCCCGTTTCTGTGGCTGTCGGTCAGAGCTTTGGATCCGTAGAATAATGAGAGTGGACACTCAGCAAAGGTGTGATCCAATCCACCGTGCCACTAGGAAAGCTGAATAAAAAACAACCAAAACAAACATATGAATAATATGCAAACTCAGCTATAATGCATAGGCGGGGCACCTTGCTCGCATGTAAATGCGTACACCAATGCGGTATGTTGATATCTAAACTCCGGGTATCTCAAAGAAGAGAGCATGTCAGTGTTTAATTCCTAGTGAGCGAATTTTTTACCTGCAATGCAATTTAAGTATCTGGCAAACCATTTCCATGGACTCAAGGCTAATCTTTTAGGATTTTATTTGGTAGATAACACAGATAGTGAAAAAAACCACAGAGGTTGATGGTCTTTTGGTGATGTTTAGTTGTTGTAAGTGTTGAATATCACTAGATGCTTGCTTGAAGTTTAAATGTTTCAGTTCATTCAAAGCCTCAGTGAGCGCACCTTGGGGCTGCTGGTCAGAGTGAAGGTTTTCATAAAATAACTGTCATGAAATATTTTACCAAATACCGTTAAGGCTAAAATTGTGGCCCTGATAACACTGGACATTTAAAACTGAAATGACTGAACCTCAAACCACAGGAAGCATGATAAAATGCTCATTTAAAACGACCAATCTCAGCTGTACTCTCTGGATGTTTTTTGCAATAGTTTTCCTGGCCAAAAATATTTTAAATATATATTTCTTCAAATGTGACATATGTGAATGCATTTTCTTGGACTGGAATATATGACCAACATGTATTTTTAAACTCTTATTTGACATATGTGAATGCATTTTCTTGGACTGGAATATATGACCAACATGTATTTTTAAACTCTTTAAAAAACTGTCTATTATATATTATACCTCATATTTTAAACAAATATATATTTTTGTTAAATAAATACATTATTGCTGTCAAACGATTAATCGTTATGAATCCGCATACAACATAAAAGTTTTGTCTACATATATATGATGTGTGGATCCATGCATAGTTATTATGTATGTTATAAATACACACACAATCCGTAGTATATAGTTAAAAAACTGTCTATATTTTATATTATATTAATATATTTATAAATATTATAATATAGACCCATTTTTTTCTGAAATATATGCATATGCGATTATCTATGTCATACTAAATATACACAGCACACTACTAATACTGTCTATAATTTATTATTCAGTATATTTTATATAAAGAACCCAATGTTTCTGCGGGTATATGCATATGGTATGTTAATGCATAATAAATTGACAGCACACACAATTTTTGGAGCCACATCGCACACACTACATATATAATTATCCATATATAGATATATATATTATATATAGCTATATATATAGATTATATATATAAAATTCTGGAGGCGTAAATGTCATGTATGCACAATTTCAAAGCAAATTCATAAATATCTTTATATACTGAATATTGGCAAATGCTGAAAAATATTTAATCATAGTTTTAAAACTCATTTTTGTTCCCTTCCTGTTCACCTTGGGGTTTCCCTGCTGCCCTCCTTCAGGCAGGGTTTTTCTCTCTTTCAGCGGCCCCTCCATCGTGACTCCACCCGACTCTCCGTGAGCCAGACTGGACTCTGCTACTGACGGACTGCACAGAGGGAATCACATTAGCCCAACACCTTCACCGTGTGTGTGTGTGTGTGTGTGTGTGTGTACTGCTGCAGACGTTCCAGCTCACATCTGATGTGAGGATGTGATGGAGCTGCTGGAGAGCTCAGGCTGAGGTGAAGTGTGAGTTTTGAGAGTAGTCAGAGAGCGTCCCCTTTCACCCACTCACCCAGATAACGGCTCTGTTTTCAAAACCTAGTGAGCTTTTCACACACGCACACGGTCTCAATGTTGAAGACCTGTTTTCAAAATGTAAGCAGCATAAATATGTAGCTTTCTAAGAGACTCTATACTACAAATTTTAATTAATTTAACACAAAAAAGGTAAAAAAATTCTATTTTACGCAATATTTGATTTTTTCATGTTTTTTATTTTTTTTATTTATAATACCAGTTAATATCTGAATTTCCACTGAAGACTTGCACTACCCTTCTCCCTACACTTTCAAACTGATATATATATATATATATGTTTTTGTTGTGGGAAGATTAAGCCTGATTCCAAAATAAAAAGTTTTTGTGTGTACATAAAATGTTTGTGAGTGTACTGTGTAATATTTAAATACACACACATGCCATGTATAGATTTAAAAAAAAAAAAAAAAAACAAAAAAAAAAAAAAAAAATAAATATATATATATATATATATAAATATAATATATAATATATATATAATATATATATATATATAGATACATATAATATATAAGGTATTTAAATATATTTACATATAATAAACATTTTATGAACATAAATATATACATGTGAGTACATGTAAATATTATCAAAATTTATACTATATGTGTATTTAAATATACATAATAAATATACACAGTACACACACATATATATTATATAAACAAATACTTTTATTTTGGATGTGATTAATCATTGCCCAGCACTAATCTGGATACAATGTACAGTGTATGCAAATATATTGGTTTTATGAATTATGAATAACTAAAAATCGATCATGGGGGGGGGTTTTATACAATCACTGTAGCACTTATGGAGTTAAGTCTCCTCACTTGCATCACAACTTGCACTTTGCTTTCTAGAAACTTGGCTTTGCTTTGAAAAAAAGCGTCTAATAATACAATAATGTTTTTCAATCTTTCAGATGCCACAGCACCTACCAAATAGGAGCTGTCCTAAAATTTTAAAGGCAGCTATATTTTCATGGTATGTGACTTAAGTCTCTGGGGTATATTTGTAGCAATAGCCAAAAATACAATGTATGGGGTCAAATTATTCGATTTCTTCTTTTATGTTAAAAAATCATTGGGATATTAAATATAGATCATGTTCCATGAAGAAATGGTTGTAAATTCCTACCTACCCGTAAATGTATTAAAAAATAAAAAAATATATTGAGACAATTTTCTCAATATTTTGATTTTTTTTTTTTTGCTCCCTCAGATTCCAGACTTTTTCAAATAGTTGTATCTATCTCGGCCCCAAATATTGTCCTCCTAACAAACCACACATCAATGGAAAAGATCCGTCAATCAAAAAATTGACCCTTATGACTGGTTTGTGGTCCAGGGTCACATATATAGACACAAAATTTATAATGTGAAAAATTAATATCCTAAATATGTGTATTTTTTTAATATATTAGTTTCTATTTACAATATAATACTTTTTTCAATTCACTATATAACTGTACTGTTTAGGAGGCATTATTTATTTATTTAAATGTATATATATATTTTTTTTTTTTTTCTTTTTTCTAATTTACTAATTCATCTAATTGATTTATTTTAATCCTACTCTTTATTATATTCTTTATTTTTTAACCTAATTATTATTATTTACTTTAATTCATATATATTTTAATCTATTCTGTTGTTTATTTTCACCCAAGTTATTGTCTATTTATTTTAATTTATTTCTTCAAATCTACTTGTTAGTTTAATTATTTTGAATCTCATTGATTTTTTTATTTGTTTACTATTTAGTTAGTTTAAGTAGTTTCTTTATTTAAGTTTGTTTGTTATTTTTTAATTATTTTTTTTTTACATTTACATTTTATGCTGTTTTTCATTTCAGCTTTGCTGCAGACCCCAGTTTGAAGCCCCCTCTACTCAATGACTGAATGTGAAAAGGGTAATGTGGGGAGCTCTAATTTGAGTGTAAGTTTACAGTGTCCACTAGTAGTAAGGATGCTGCAATCAGACAGGAAGCCATCTAGGTTAGGTTTTTGGACCAGAGCTCGTTCTCTTTCTATCCACCTTGTCTATTTCCTGTAAGAGCCATTTGGTAAATTTAATGTGTCTGGCTTCCCCCGGTGTCATTTCTCAGTCCATGGACTGTACAAAACAGCGGTCGTTTGCTCTGCTTGAAATATGGGGCAGGAACTGGTGTGTCTTAACCAGGTTATTTTACTCAAAATGCATCTGTCGTGAGGGGTCTTAACTCGTGGATTTGTGGTGCATTACACGCGGTTAGCTACTTGTATATTTACTGCCCAGTTGTTATTCTTCTCATTATTTCTGTATAGTGGCTGATGAACCGGAAGTCTCAACACAGAAAACGGCTAACTTCCACATTGAATTCTGCCATAATGTGGTGTGTGATAAATACAGTTCTATAACCATCCAAAGATGATGAACAATCTGTCAGCTGGACAAGAGAGAGAGCTGATGACAGAACAGGACACGTCTTGAGACTAAACCAGAAGAGAGAGGGAAACTGGAATTTTAAAGAGGAGGTACGCTGCATGCCAAGACAGGGCGGTGAACCCGTGAACCCGAGGCCCCAGAGGAATGGAGGAGGTGACCTTTGACCCAGGCGGGGGTGTTGTACCTGTGGCCATGGCTGCGGCCGCCTCTGGGGGAGCTGCGGAGAGGAACCCGCCAGTTAGGGCCCAAGAGTCGCGTACATGCGGCGCCCCTGTTTGCACAGTCGCCAACACAATGAGTTCAAACCCCACACTGACACTACAGATCTCTAAATGGTAAACGCTCTAAATTGGATTACACAGTTTTAACATAAACAACTAATGTAACTTATGTGATATTTGCCAGTCATACAATAAACAGTGGGAGTTCTGCACCCCCCACGCCCAAAATAAATAAATAAATAGATATATAAAATAAATAAATGCAAAAATAAAAAATTAATTGCTTATATAATTATCAACTATATGGTATCTATTTTAACACACATTTAAAATAATAATTTCAAAATAAATGTATTCAAATTAGAATTAGCATTAATTTTAGTATAAATCTATAGAAGGCCATTTCTGTCACAGAGTAATAATAATAAAAAAGGTAATTGCAGATTTTATCTCAAAATTCTGACTTTTTCAGAGTTTACACCTTTGAGTTCTGAGAAAAAAAATCCAGAATTGCCAAATACAAACTACGAATTTGGACTTTATTCTCACAATTCCTAGTTTATATCTGCCGATTCTGAGTTTACATGTTGCAATTCTGACATTTTTTTCCACCATGGAATAAGGATAAAAAGGGAATTGTGACTTTTTCATCTCACATGTAGGACTTGTTTTTTTTTCTTGCAGTTAATCATTTCTTATAGCTCAACACAATTCTTTTTATCCTCAGAATTGCAAGTCTGAAAAGTCTGAATTTGGGGGAAAAATAGTTTTAATTACTAATTTTTTTTTTTATCCCCATGGCGGAAACAAAAAAAAGCCTTTCATATACACATCTGTTCATTGTGTGTTTACATTTATGAAACTGAAACAAATTGGATTTATTGATGATATATAACTATATAAACCAGATTTTTGTGCATTTAAAAACTTTCCAGCCTTTCAGTTTGTTTGTACAGAACTAATGTATGGCTGACAAATATGCATCAAATTCATTTGTTTAATTGTTAAAACTTAAATGGAAACAGATAAAAATTCAAATGCAATTCAAATGCATAAATATTAAATTCAGGCCTAAATATTTTTTTGAGAAGATACACGGACTCTCTCTGCCAGAATTGAATGAAAACTGAATAAAATGTTTTTTAGGACCAATTGTTGTCTTCAGTTAGTTGTGTTACTGTGTTTTGCTATGTGTAAATGTAATAGCAATGCGCTTTCCTGTGGAATGGACATACATAGATGTTAAACATTTATATACATTTAGCTAACCAGAAACAACTAAAAACAATACATAGTACTGCTGAGCTGATAGGAAAAATTAAATAAAAATCATTCATTTGATTTTAGAAATCTCAGTTTTAACTTCCAGTATGAAAGAGTTGCATGGCGGTTCATCTTATGAAGGTTATACAGTAACACTTTACAGTACAGTTCACATGAACAAACGAGCGAATAATCAAAAATATCTAAAGCATGTATCTTAGTTAATGCTAATATCAACATTTACAAATAACTTATTAAAAAAACTATTATTTAACGACTAGCCAGAATAACTAACAATGAACAGTTGTATTTTTCATTAACTAATGTTTATCAAGTATTAATAAGTACTTTAACAATGTAATGCTCATTTTAAGTCATTATCTTTAACGTTAACGGATGTTGACATTATTTAAAATAAAGCCGGTCAGATAATGTAAAATCAAAAAATGAGATTGTATGTTCAGGATGTTAAGTCACAAAAACACAACAAAACAGACAGCGTCTCACCTCCTCGACCCCCGTCGAAGAAAGATCTCCACGAACGAGAACGAACTCTGACCTGCTGCCTGAGAAACACAAACCAAACAACCTCACATCACCGTTTCCATCATGAGCACAAACCAAGTGTTCTCTCTCATTCACTGACAGTGATACAATGAAACAAGGTACAGAAGGACCCTCAAACGACTAACAAACTGTAATCTTTGATTTAAAACACCAAAGACATACTGTACGTTTTTATTAAAATGTTATTTCAATAATCTACATATATATAGGTGCTGTGAAGTGACATACATTTAACTGACCAATCAGAATGCAGGATCAGAAATATATTCTGGGTACAACACAAAATTAGCTGTAGAATAATGCTAATAACTAGTGCTGTCAAATGATTCATCGTGATTAATCACATCTAAAATAAAAGTTTTTGTTTACGTAATATATGTGTGTGTACTGTGTATATATATTATGCATATAGAAATACACACACATACAGTATACATTTAACTGAAAATATTTTACTATATACATGCATGTGTTTGTATTTATATATACATAATAAATATACACAGCACACACACATATATTACATACATAAAAACTTTTATTTTGGATGTGATTAATCATGATTAATAATTTTGACAGCACTAATTGGCTATAACTTAATTTTGAATTATTGCTGACACAATCATGCATTTATACTATGGAAGTACACTGTGTCAGGCATTGAGAAACTGAAGCCACAAGACTTGCATGAGTTTGCATGGGATCTGTGTGGAAGATTCTCTCTTTCTAAAGTTATATTTAGTCTTTTTCAACTCTGTTGCCATGGCGATATAATGGTGTTCTGTTCCTTGTGCACAATGAATGCAATGATTTCTAAAGTTATATTTAGTCTTTTTCAACTCTGTTGCCATGGCGATATAATGGTGTTCTGTGGGCGGTCTCTCCACCCCTTCAAACTATAGGATTTAGATACATTTAAAAAGAAAGTCTCAAGTATGGTGTAACTGAATCCTCTAGATAGTTATATTAAATACTGAACTTTACATGCATATACCTGTATAATTCATGCAAATAAGATTTTGAGCATTAGTGGCAATAATTTGTCTGTTGTGACGCTTTCAAAAACTGCATCTATACAGCTGCATATCTAATATTGATTTTGGATTTATA